>NC_142945.1:27182554-27307554 GCF_046866305.1 Octopus bimaculoides | reverse complement strand
ACTGCATTGGGCTCGGTATGAAGTGGCTGATAACATGCACGCATGCATTAAGGCTGTGGTATTTATTGAGATGCCTGGGCGGGGAACCGGTGTTGAGGGTTGTCTTTTTTTTTTTGAGAGCATCTCCCACATTTCGTTTCTTTCACAGAGCTATAAGTTTTGGGTCAACTGAAGATCAAGTATGAGTTCCTGGCATTTGGAATGTTGAGCAGAGAAATGATAGCATCTGGAGTGTAGGTTGAAGACTGTTAGCTGAAGAGGATTGACCCTTGGTGGTTAGGGTACTCCAAAATCTGTGAGGTTTCTTGATTAGCCTTACGTGACTTCTTCTTCTTCTTCTTCTTCTTCTTCTTCTTCTTCTTCTTCTTCTTCTTCTTCTCAACAGAGTTCTCGTTTAGAAAGTAATTTCTACCCCCTCAGCATACCGAATGAAAAACTGATTTTTGTTCGTTTTATCAATTATGGGCATCGGAATATTTAAATATCCACCCCGTTACATATATTTTAGACATGTTCTAATCGTGTCATTTCAAAATGGTCCCTTCTGTGATAGTGGAAGGAGATGCTACAACAATGGCAACTGTAATCAATAAGCCATTCCACAATTTTTCGAGATACAATGGCAGGTTATAATCTTAGTTCCAGACAACATAACAATTACACAGACACAATTTTGAACAAACATTTGTAGTTACAATATGAAAAAGCACCTTCTTCCAAACAACTTGAACTTAAATGACAAAACATTCTAAACAACAACAAAACATCAAGAATGACTCATCTTTTGCTAGTGTTTCGAGTAAACGTGAGATATTAAATGAGTCAAGTCCTGGAAATACATCCACATTAAGTTGGATATAAAGAGGGTCTTTTGGTATTAGTACTGCTTCTGTCGTTAATGACAACACCAAAACGTAGGATCAGTCCCAACAAGATGATGTAAAGTTATGATTCAGGTTTTATACTTGGTGTTTGGGAACGGTTTTTAAAAGGTTCAAATTCTATTCTACATATCGACATGGTACAGATACATAGTGTGGCAGAGGTGACTTCTTATCCAAAGAAATTTCCCTAAAACGAGCAAGGAGGTAAGTGTATCTCCTTTCTCAAAGAATTTACCGAAGAAAGAGCAAGGAAGGAAATCACACACCTCTTTTTTTCGTTTATTTATTTTTTCTTCAGAAAAATAATGTAGAGAGGGTTCTATAGACTAGCGAAAGAAGAGTCGGTAAACCTTGGTCGATGTGTATTAGGATATGTGCTCCATTGATAAAATAGGGTATAAGGAAGAATGTGTCTGTTATTTGAAACCGAAGATGAGGCAAGAAAACAGACAGAGGTCGTGCGTTATGTACATCTTCAACAATGGGAAACTGCCGCAGTACATGAGCGGGATAAATACAAAGATTACAGCTTGAGATATTGGTATCGATGTGGACCCAGGGCTCGTCGCACTTTTGTTGCACAGCATGAGTAGTTATTGAGTATGGGGTGGCCTGTGCAACATGTGACCAGGTGGGATCTACTAGAAATCTAGAACCTAATATCTCCCTAAGATTACATGATTATATTAGAGTTATACTTCTTTGTGGGAACGGAAAAGTCAGCAGACAAGTGATGCAGAGCAAAAGGCTCAGCTACTGTATATATCATACTAGCTGAAGAGGGGATTATTTCCAGTTCCCGTTACACTGTTTCATGTCCTATCCCATTCCCTGTTCAGTTCCCGTTTAAATTACAAATAGATTTACAAATACTGGCAAGTAATACACTTGAATCATAAAAGTGATTCATTGTAATGCTAAGGTAATATCAAAGTTGGTGGGTGGCTGGAAGGATGAGAGGACTGACGATGTGCGACTATGAAACGATTGATGGTTGATTATTATCAATTTTGCAGAGCCTTTTGATATACATTTTTGGTCTTGCCCTCTGGAGCATAAATAAACAAATGATTTGGATTGACTCTTGAGCATCGTACATACAGTTTGCCATGGGAAGAAACAGGTTCTGCAAGGTTTAGGCCCACTACCTCCAAGGACTGCCCCTGGGCCTTGTTTATGGTCATTGCAAAACTCAGTTTTACAGGAAATGGCAGTCGTTTGAACTCAAATAACATGTCAAAGGGAATCAGCGGAATTCGTGGTATGAAGGCAACCTTACCACTTGCTTTGCCAGTGAGAATGGTCGCCTCTAAGATACTTGGCATCATCTTGTTGATTGTTAGTCCATTGCAAAGCTTAGGTGAGTCCAGGTTTCTTAAAAGCATCACTGGTGCGCCAATCTTGAGGTGCAAGTTGTGAGGTGAGAGGCATGCATTAGGTAAAAATTAAAAAAAACAAAATACTAAAATTCGCTCTTCCCTTCAGTAAGCACATTCTCTATCTCCCGCTCTGTACCTGTCTCTCGTTCCCTCTGTCTGTCTCTCACATTCTCTGTCTCTCTGTCACTTCTCGTCTCCTCTCCTTCCTGATACTGGGGTTTAAAGTTTAATCGATTTTACCTAATCAGAAAACAGGATTTCGAAACTGGTATTTTCTGAATGATAGCTGTCTATCACAAAATGAAAGCAAAATCATTCCGATGAATTAAACAAAGGAAAGCAAAGCATTACAACGACCAAAGTTGTAAGAACTTCTGAAGTTTTAATGAATAAAGTCATTGGAAACGTTTGAACAAACATGTAAATTATTAGAAAAGGAAAAAGATCGTTAAGGAAATTTTTTTGCGAAAAATTGCACAAATATGTCCTGATCAAAAGACCTATCTGTCGAGGAAGGCATGGTCTGACATGGAATAAACCAAAATTATATGACATTCTATTGTAAAAATTGCCCGACAACGACGGCCTATTCATCTATGGAAGAAAATGAAAGACATTATACATAGTGTTATTGCTTCAGTACGTTGGTAAACTTTTAATAAATCTTAATACGGTGATTTGAAAACAAATGTAAAAGCACTTTACCTTTCACTTGTTAGTTTAACATCTGTTGTTGGACATAATGTAAAGGTTTTTACTGAGAATACGATAGTTAATTCACAAAAGCGTAAGCGTTAAGTGATAGGTAAAAACGAAAGAATAAAGTATTAAAATTCACTCTTCCCTTCAGTACACATGTTCTCTCTCTCCCACTCTGTCTCTGTCTCTCGTCTCTGTTTCTCACATTCTCTGTTTCTCACATTCTCTGTCTCTTCCTGTATCTTTCCCTTCCCTGATATCAGCCACCCTCATTATGCCACCACATTTCCCTCAAGGGGTTATTCCTCTATGGAAGAAAATGAAAGACATTATTTTATAGTATTATTGTTTCAGTTCCCTGTGTCTCTGTCTGTTTCTGTCTCCTCCCCTTCCCTGATATCAGCCACCCGCATTATACCACCACATTTCCCTCAACCTAACAGTTTTTGCATTCTTCTCATTTTATCATATAATAGCCCAACTCCCGTAGGGGATCCATTATCGATTTTAATTGAAATCCAATTAGCCTATAATTGAACTGGATGTTAGTTCAACATGTATGCAAAGTTTGGTGAAAATTGGTTCGCTGGTACCGACAGCAAGATGGTAACAGACAGACAAACGGAAATTGTCATTTATATATAAGATTAAAGGCCATTTGAGGGTCTTTTGTGCAGAAGAAAGAAAACGTGAGGGTAGTTGCAGAAAACAGCAGAAGTGGCAGTAACAATAGGCTCTTCGCATAAATATCATGTCTACTGCTGTCTTAGCTTCCACAAATTCGTTAGTGACATTTCTGAGAATAGACCAACAGAAGCAGAAACAAACGGAATTGTCTCAACTTCAGTAACACTAATATCGTTAACCAAATGGTAGGATGCTGAAATGTCAAGGTATTTTTTCTACTAGTACAGTAACATCTAAAGGTTCTGAGTAGCCCGTCTGTAAGGAAGGAAAAGGTGGGAAAAGGCAAAAAATCACTAAGAGCAGCAGTAAGTAAATAAATACATAAAATTATAAAAAATTAAAGAACAAAAGAAAACATAATGAAGCCAAACTAACAGCAATTACTGTGTTGGAAGTCTCTTAGAAAGAGGCACTCAATTAAAAGGAGAAACAATGGGAAATGTGTGACACAAAATATTGGGTAAATGAGTTTCTCCAGGAAAGAGTGAGAAAGAATGTGACATATCTCTGTTTCCTTTATGAGAAACAATAGCAGTGAACTTCCATTGCTCCTTGAAGGAAAACTTAGGAGAAGCTTTGGCCAATGTATGCAGGTTATATGGTGAAGACCAAGGACGAGGTGAGGAGACAAGAAGAGCAGATGTATTGAGCTCCTGGTTACAAACTATAGCATAGGGCAGGGGCGGACCCAAGTGGGGTGGGTCTGAGGGGCATGTGCCCCCTCAAGAAAGGAAGTGCACCCTTCTAAATAATGTTATTATGCCCTTTTCTCCTGGAATTGTATTCCCTGCTGACCTTGTGCCCTCCCTTTGAAAAATTCCTGGGACCAGTTCTGTAGGGGACTCAAAAATAGTAGGATTACGACAAGATATATTAGCATAGACATTGACTCGTATTTTGTAATTACCTTTGTGCAACACTATAAACATGGGATCCAAAAGGTGATTTGCAACAATAGGTAACTGGATGGGTTCTGTATGGACATTCAAATCAGTCCTAATGGATCCTGAAGAGGGTCGTTAGGACCTGGCAATCTCAGAGTTACATTGCATTTAGAGACTGGTAGTGCAGGGTGCAAAGCCAAACTGCTACACATGTGGTTGTAAAGACCTATTATCTGGAAGAAGAGCAAAGGATAGAGAGAGTATTGCAGAGTCGCTATTACAACAGCACCCACCCATTACAGTTTCACAAATGGCCTTGGTGCAAGCAAGATTGTCTCATTCTTAGTGCTATTAGCACCAGAGACCAATAATGGCTAAAAAACCGTGGGATCTCTTCTTCAGCATAGAACTGCCTAGAGACAACCACTAGCAGTACCACCCCACCGCATGACAGTAATGAGGAAATGGAGATTAGAAAAGGGTTGGAAACTACAAAAAAAAAACAAAAAAAAAACAGTGGGAGTGGCTGTGTGGTAAGTAGCTTGCTTACCAACCACATGGTTCCGGGTTCAGTCCCACTGCGTGGCACCTTAGGCAAGTGTCTTCTACTATAGCCTCGGGCCGACCAAAGTCTTGTGAGTGGATTTGGTAGACGGAAACTGGAAGAAGCCTGTTGTATATATGTATATATATGTATGTGTGTGTATATGTTTGCGTGTCTGTGTTTGTCCCCCCAACATCGCTTGACAACCGATGCTGGTGTGTTTACGTCCCCGTAACTTAGCGGCTCGGCAAAAGAGACCGATAGAATAAGTACTAGGCTTACAAAGAATAAGTCCTGGGGTCGATTTGCTCGACTAAAGGTGCTCCAGCATGGCCACAGTCAGATGACTGAAACAAGTAAAAGAGTAGAAGAGTAGTGGACTAAAAAATTGAAGAGCCTAGACAAATGGCAAACAAGAAACAGGAGATCCTTTATGGAGAGTAGTTTATCCCCAACGAGTGCCATAAATTTATGGTAATCTGAAATAAGAAGATTGGCCTGCTTAATCTGATACCAACTCTGGAAGAGAATTAATTGGCAAGAAGATTCAAGCACTTCCTTTGAAGTTCTACATATCAATTGTTGCCAGTCAGCAGTAACATTGATAGCACCTTTAAATTAGTGAATTCCAATGTTCTGACTGTGGCATGGATGTTAAATTTCTTCATATGTATATAAGCAATCTTGAAAACGCCCCAATCTTTAGTACTAGTGTAAGACTGGAATATTATTTTTGATGCACGTTGGAATAATACAGTGCATACCTATAGATGAAAAAGCCTTGTGTAAAAGCCTTTTAAATATGCACTGACAGCTTAGATTATTTGAAGGGGTGCTGAATGTATCAGAGTGGTGGTGGAGTAACTGCACTGAGTCATTCAGATCATGTCTATATAGGTTATTTGTTAGATCAGCAGATAGAGTACTGTGTCCAAAATTCCAACTGGTTGCTTCCATTCAGCACAGATTTATAGACTGCACAATCACCCTAGATAGAATGCGCAGACAAGGAGCAAACAGATTATTGAATTTGTGGGTTGGTAGTGACGGGATGATTAGAGTGAAATTGATAGGATTATGAAAAACAGCAAATAAATAAGAGAAAATAGATAAGAAAATTATAAGATTATTGTAAATTTATAGAAAACTATGACATACTTAAATACTTTTGAAACTGCATTTTTAAAAATAAGTATTTGATTCTTGAGATGGAGTGGTGCAAAGCTTAGGAGAGAACATCTTTGATAACTATAGTCTTTGTTATACACATGTAGCCAGTAATGGAAATGGAAGGGATATATTCCCATCTGCCATGTGGAAATCATACAATGTTTTTTCTATGTGTCCATTCAGCAACCTTGTAATTTTAGGAAATAAAATACAGACATTAACAGATCTCTTAGAAAAGATTTCCAACAATTTTCAAGAATTTTTAACTTTAAAATTTTCAGAGACCAAACTCTTTCAGATGTATATTGTACATCTGCTGGGGAATGGTGATCTACAACTTTTAAACTCATGAAAAAGAGGATGGGCTTTATGGTGCCTGCTTCCATATCCTTGCCAACCTTGGCCACATGGACCTTATATCTCTAGTTCCTAAAAACTTTTTCCACTTCTGTCATCTCTTCTTTTTTTATGAAAGTTATTAACTATCATTTATTCATTAGGGTCAAGATGGTTACCTAAAACAGGAGGGGAAAGCTGTGAATGTTGAGAACTGATATGGTGTTTGGGAGGTAACAGTAGATCTTTTAGGGTGTGAACACCTCTTTCCAATATGAGCAAGGAAAAAGCCTGATATGGCAATCTGATTGAGGAATGTAAGATAGTCGACCTTGTTGAATAAACTGTTCCACATGAGGACAATATCAATGCTGCTCAGGTTAGGAAAGACAAGTGTTATGAGGTGTGACTAGAAGACTGTAAAGATGCTCATTGGAGTGTAGTACACTTACTTGTAGAAGATGGGCATAGAGGCTTTATTGGAACTGGACTTAGACAGTGGCTGCTATCAGTCAGCATCAATCATCATCAAACACCATCTTGAAAGAAATCCAGTCAACAGTTGAAAGAGTCAGCTACTGGATATTGCTGAAAAGGGATGAAACCTGGTTGGAGAGGTATGTGTAGGTGTGAGGCAGGGACCTGTTTGCCTACATTGCAAATCAGTCCTGCATGACTCCATTATTTGAATGTCGTGATGATCCCAAAATGGATTTAGGTTGAATACTAGTCAGTCAGTTCAGTAGGTGGAGCCTCATATCAATGATGGGGTGCCAGTGCACTGTAACACACTGAAAAGAAGGACCCCCAAAAATGTTCATTCTCCCCTGAGGATTTCTAAAAACGTACAAGCATCTGATATCTAGATGTTTTGATTAACAACACCTGCACAAGCAAACTGTTTCCAATGTGGTAAGAAGCTTGCTTCCCAACTGTATGGTTCCTGGTTCAGTTCCATTGTGTGGCACCTCGGCCAAGTGTCTTCTACTATAGCCTTGGGCTGACCAAAGCCTTGTGAGTGGATTTGGTAGATGGAAACAGAAAGAAACTCGTCGTATATATATATATATATATATATATATATATATATATATATATGTATACATTTATGTAAATGTGACTTTGTCTGTGCTTGTCCCCCCACCTTCCCTTGACAACTGATCTTGGTATGTTTACATCCACATAACTTAGCAGTTCGACATGAGAGACCAATAGAATAAGTACTAGGCTTACAAAGAATAAGTTCTGGGGTTGATTTCTTCAACTAAAAAATCTGTTAAGGCGCTGCTCCAGCATGGTTGCAGTCAAATGACTGAAACAAGTAAAAGAATAAAAGAATTATTCTAAGGTAGAACTAATTACATTGGTAGTTGTACCCTCATTAATGACCTTGTTACTGTTTTAGTTGCAGGTTCTCTAATGTATCTATACTCCTACTTCCTTTGTACTCAGACCTCAGTAACACAACCTCACTAGTTCTTGGCAGGTATACTCTTTTACTTGTTTCAGTCATTTGACTGTGGCCATGCTGGAGCACCACCTTTAGTTGAGCAAATTGTCCCCAGGACTTATTCTTTGTAAGCCTAGTACTTATTCTATCGGTCTCTGTTGCCGAACCGCTAAGTCATGGGGATGTAAACACACCAGCATCGGTTGTCAAGCAATGTTGGGGGGACACACACAGGCACACAAACACACATAACATGTACATATATACGACGGGCTTCTTTCAGTTTCCGTCTACCAAATCCACTGACAAGGCTTTGGTCAGCCCGAGGCTATAGTAGAAGACACTTGCCCAAGGTGCCACGCAGTGGGACTGAACCCGGAACCATGTGGTTGGTAAGCAAAGCAAGCTACTTACCACATAGCCATGCACATCTTTCATGAGAAGAAACTGTTAAAACAAAAGTACAATGGAAAGTTGGTAACCTGCTTCTTTCAGTAGAATGAAAAACCCTAACACTTATAACTCCATCATTATTATTTCTCTATAACAAACACTTGAAACTATCACACATCCTGCACAATACTTTACAATATCTGATGACTTTTTAAGGCAAAATACCTCATATACTTCATTGATCTGTATCATTAATATACAATAAATAGTTAAGGTTTGAAATGCTACTGATCCCCATATAAAGTTTGTGAAACACTGCAGTACTGTTCAGACAACTGGCATGCTGAGCCCACATGCCCTTTACTCACCCCTATTTTTTTTGCTGTCTGTCTGTCTCTCTCCTACACACATTCACCTACTCTGGATTGTATCTTGAAAACATCCATCCAGCTATTTGTCAAACTTTTCCTTTCCCTCACAAATAGTTTTCAATTGTACACAATAGTTTGAATTTGTCCTCTCTCTCCAGCCACTGCTTCAGCAATGACCTCTCATCTTCTTATTGACTGTATTATCACTGCTATCTAAACTTAATAGTTTCACTGTTTTCCCATTCTCTTGGCCTTTCTATTATTTTCTTCCTCAGAATCTGATCTTTCTGAAACTAACTTTGTGTATGTTTTTCTTTCAATTACTCCACAGTTCGAGTTCAAAGTAAACATTATCTTTGAGAATGTCACTTAGTTATTCCTCTTCTCATATTAATTTTACCATTTAGACTGATGCAAAGGAAGTAATGCTTCTTCTTTTTAAACTTAACAAAAGTTTTTTTTTTTTACAGTCAACTATCACAAAGAAAGGGATTAGAAAGTACTTTCTCAGTTTACTTCCAATTTGTTCTGCAATAATCAATAAGTAGAAATTATATTTGTAAAGTCTCTTCCATCCATAAACATATTTGAAAGAACATTTTTAGGAAACAGTCAAAATACAAAAATTATGTATCATTTTTAGAGATGGAAAGGGGAGTCTTCTCAAGTTTGAGTTGTCTTATCTTCCTTTACTACCATTATATGTCAGTTTCTCTGATTGGTTGAAATTTTGAGATTTCGTCCAATCAAAATGTCCGACTTTGCCAGCAGTAAAGAACATGGCCGTCAGGTGTTATGGTTTTACCCTCATCCAGTATGTTTTTGATGTTTTCAAGGTAAGTTAGCTGTTAAATGTCGTAATTAAAGTATCAAATCCTTGCTGATTCCTTTCTCAACATTTATAGTTCTTTAGTCTTCGCGATAGGTTCGATCTGATGGTATTATTACAGATAGAATTTGAGGAAATTCCGTCTCTCGCTCTTCTCTCGAATGGCATGCTACTGCTACCACTTCAGTGTTATGTATGTGTACGTATTTATTTATGTATGTGTGTGTGTTAAAGAGATCGGTTTCACGTTAATTTCTGCATATCTGTTGGCCTCGATATCAGAGTGTATTACTTTTTAATTAAAATATTGTCATAAAACAATACCCCCATTCACTAACAATCTGCCCGGAAAAAGCTATTTTTGAGTGATGGGGTTAAATGCAACCCCTTGCTTTGTGAACAGTTCTGCGAGTAGCGTGTATATATGTTGCATGGGGACCTGAGAGCGTTTTCATCGCTACATTATATTTGCTTTACAAACACTGTAATTTTAGTTTAAGTTCGATACAGACTAATTTAATAAAGTCTACAAGACAAAATAACTCAAAATTGATCCATGGGTAAATCTGAATTTTCAGTCAGAGTTCATATACGGTGGAAATATGAAATCAACGATGGGACGGGCTCTCAATTACAAATGATGTGGTGTGCGTGTATACACGTGTGTGTATGTGTGTATTTCTGTTTATATAATTGTATTTACAAAATATGTAATGCATATATATATATATATATATATATATATATAAATACATTCAGATAGAAAGTATTGCCGTATATTTATGCATACGTAACTATATACTCACGCATAAGTATATAGAGCCATACACACACGTACAGTGTGTATATGTGTTTATAATTGTGTTTGCGTGTATATATGTATATACAATTATAGTTGAGTGACTTGTATATATAAACCGATAACTATGCAGCTAAATACACATGCACCTTAAACGGAAATTGATTAAATAATTTCTGCGAAAATTTGTCAAAATTTTATTCTGTTGAACATTAATACCTCAGATTGTTTCTATTTGAAAATGTAACGATCCATTCAATCAGTTAGGGCCGAGAATACATGCACACATATTCATACACACCCAGGCACAGGCGCGGACATACATTTTCATCATGTCTATGTAGTCATTTATACAAACACACATATATACACGCACACAGATATATAGTCATATACACATACTTATGATTATAGACAAATGTATATCCGACGTCTGCAGTCCCTCGGGGTCGATGATTGTTTACCAGATATAATTTCTTTGGACCCACATATACAGTAATACACACACACACACACGCACGTGTGTGTATGTGTGTGTGTGAATATATGTTCCGATAAGTCTCTATATATCTATGACTCGCTCTGCTGAAGTGAAATATTAAAATATATATATACACATTCCGGTAAGTTCCTACATATGTACGACTCTGTGTGTGTGTGTGTGTATATATATATATATATATATATATATATATATGTGTGTGTGTGTGTGTATATTATAGCCATACATTTAGTGAGACTTATCGCATACACATAACTATGTGTTTATATATATTTATGTAATTTAATCATGTTTTTATTCCATCATATGATGCCGTGAAATCTTACATTTGAATTGAAGCAGGTGTTTTGTACGCCTTTTGTAATTCCAGTCTGTAAACAATGAAGTGGAGACTGTACCATTTTTATCAGATGTGGAATTGCATCGGCTAAATATCTTTTCATAAAGCTACCAGTAACTTTTAAACATATGGCCTTGTACTTTGGGGACAACGCCACCGTCTTACCACTAATTTCTATCCATAATCGATGAATGTATGTACATGGATGAACTTTGAAAATGATATTCTCTTTAGTTTAATTGAACAATCTTTCCTTATTTCATACAAGGATAACGTCATTTATTTCCATATTTACTTATAGAATTAGGATTTGTTGAATTGATATATAAGAGTTGTGCTTGTGTTGCACATAACAATTACGATGAGAAATATGATAAATCAAATCATATATTTATATAAATTACTATATTTAAACTTTTGGAATAAACTGTATTGTTATCGCTTTTGTTGGCGTGAATATTTTCATGTATCTTTAGGACGGGCTATTTATAATATTCTATAGAACAGCGAGTAACCATCAGTCTGAGTGTGTATGCGATCTGTATGTGCATACATACACATCCACACACAAGTGTGTTCGTTTATCTTCGTGTTTTATGAGATACTCAGGTAAATAAACACATGTGTAAATAATCTAATGATGCATTATCAGATTTATATTCAGTTGTCAAGTCTGACATCAGGTTATTGTAAACATCTTAATTTAATCAAACCCTAATACTTTATACCAAAACATCCATATGGTCTGTATTCTCTCGAGCAGTCAAGGCTGAATATATCTATCATTGCTTCACCGAAGACTGGGTCTTTGGATTCGCTTGAATCAAATTGCAAACAGTGTTTGTTAATTCTCCTCCTTTAAACTCCCATTTAACTATAGTTAAGTTTCATTGGTTAACTAACACCACAACGCTTTATTAATGCCAGAATATGAAGAAGACTGCAAATGAATGAGGTGCCATCCATCTCAGGAAACCTAAGGGAGTTGTCGCTAGCCCTGTTAAAATAATGGTCATATTTCCTCTCAAATCATACGCTGCCGTTTTCAGAAAGGAAAATGTTCTAGATATGTTTTGATAAACAAAAAGCCATGGTAGGTAGGACTGGAATGCCTTTGTCTCTGTAGATGTACTCGACCAGAGCTTATTTGGGTTTAAACGACAACAAAAATGCTTGCGAGTAAACACGAATAAGTGTTGCTTATATTACAGTTTAATAATGTTGAGCAGTGAATTGATAGGGAAGTTGTCTCGGTTTTGAACTAGTTTGTATGTTTAACTTTATTGTATTATTTCAACACATGACAAGACATACATTGTAGTCGCAATTCACTTAGCTGGTGGTGAATGGAGAAAAGTTAACTGACATTAGTTCATAAAAGCAACATTCAACCATTTGTTAGATTTTTCTGGAAAGAAGAAAAAAAAAATATTGATTCCGAATCACCTCATTGGGGGTTCTTGTATTATTTTAAAGATTACTTTAATAACACATAGCATATAATGTATACAGTTTGCATGCATACACCCATCTATATATACCCTGTGTATATGATTAGTTCACTAATATTATATAATATGGTACATGTCTGAAGTTGTTCTTTGGCCTTTGCGATGAGGATCATTCATGTGTATGCATATATATATATCATTTTCATTTTTCATTTTATCTAGTTTCAGCTCATGAGCTGTGGCCATGCTGGGGCACCGCCATATATATATATATATATATATATATATATATATATATATATATATACACGCATACCTGTATACATACATACGTATATATTAAGACAAAAAACATTTTTATATGGGTCAGTATTAAATATTCGTATTGATTGGGAATTCGTTTTCCGAACCCTTACAAAAAGTTATTTTAATAATACCGACAGTTTTTATTGTGTAGCCCTAGGTCATCACTGATGAAGCAGACCTGTGAACAAAGACTTCTCTGTGAACCACCCTGTCTTTTTCCTGTGCTCAAGGAATCCAGTACCTCATTGCACCTTTTCTAAGACGGTGGTGGTGGGGTGTCATTTGAGTGAGTTTTGGCTGCTATTTCTAGCAGGTTACGCGGCCATATAGAGGCTTCCTTGTTAGCTTGATCCCGACATATTTGCATTCGCTAATTATGTTCTTTAATTGCAACTATTTATCGAAGACTAGTTTGTGATATTGTTACGTTGAAGAACTCAATCAAGAGGGCCCATACAACGAGAAGGAAGGGGCAGATCCGTGCCGTCGAGAATTACAACCTTTCATTTGAGATTTCATAGGTTGAAGGGAGTCTTTTTAAATTTCAATAATTTCTTCTTCAGAATTAGCTTTGTTACGAGTATATATATATATATATATATATATATATATATATATATATATATACATATATATATATATATATATATATATATATATATATATATATATATATATATATATATATATATATATATATATATAACACAATCTCAGATATTTGTATAGTTGTTTGTATCGAACTCAGTGTTCTGAATTTTATCGACCCTGAAAGGATGAGGATGAAAGACTAAGACTGCTAGGGTTCGAACTCGGCGGGATTTCGAAGGATGTAACTATAAACTGAAAGCTTACTTGTTCACCGCTGTACACTTTCTCCTATCTCGACTGCCTTTAAAGTAATAATTTAAAGCATTTACAGTTCTACAGTGCATGTTAATTATCCCCAATCAAATCCGATAAAGGTATCGTTTCATCAGTTTGGCAAGGTACAACGTTGAAGCATTGAATTAAGGCTTCTTCCACAGGTTGCCATAATTTGTTGTATACTTTTGTTTTAATTAACCTAACTACTCGTTTTAGTACTTACAGGGGTTTAGGTTCTAAGTCTCATAGAACAGACAGGGTCTACTCACAAATAGCTACTTCAATTTCGTCGTGGCTGAATTGGACGTTTTGTTCCAGTTCATTTATTTACATATTTAGGAAATGTAGATGCTTGAGATAGGAATATTGTTTGGGATAAAGCTGGCGGCTTATCCGAGAGGTAAGTTATCTTTTACCCCTGGCTAAGTGTGAGGCAGCCCTCTGTTCATTTATTATAAGTACAGGTTGTTACAGATTTTATGCTTCCATTGTGAAGATAAGTGAGAAGGGAATTGATGCTGTCAATAGGAATTGCAAAATAAATATTGGTCATATGAAGCTGTTCTTTTCACAATCCTGTATTGGAATAGTTTTATTTCGATAACCATAAGGCAGCAAGCTGACAGAATCGTTAGCACGCCGGGCAAAATGCTTAGCGGCATTTCGTCCGTCTTTACGTTTTGGGTTCAAATGCCGCCAGGATCGTCTTTGCCTTTGATCCTTTTCAAGGCCGATAAAATAAGTACTAGTTGAGCACTGAGGTCATTTAATCGACTTAGTCCCTCCCTCGAAATTGCTGGCCTTGTGCCACAGTTTGAAACCAGTATTTCAATAACAGTATTGAAGTTGTTGTCTAGCTCCAAATCAACTCTGATCGGTCAAATGCATTCTAGTTGTGACCATCTCGTCTTTTTAGGACTATGCAGGATTATGTTATCTCTCTAATATGTGCTTTCTTTATCTAAGAATGCCGTGGAAGTTTTGGTTGCTGTTTCCCTCAAGTCATTGACCGCATACCGATTTCTTGGAAAGTGTTTTTGAATTAAGTAGTACAGCTATTTAATTCAATATTACACACATGCAATGCTTCACATACACACATAATAGCAAAAACATTCGGTGAGCAGTGACGTGTGGCGGAGAGGGCAGACAAAAGGGAAAATTGATTTCATCGTTTTCTAACGACTTTCATCGCTTTGATTTTATTGAAAGCAAAACTCTGAAAATGTTTTAATAAATCAAGAGACATTTTATTATTATTATTATTATTATTATTATTATTATTATTATTATTATTATTATTTGTGATATGATAAAAAGTCAGCCAACAAGTGAAGAAATTTATAATGTTTGGTTATTGGATTTGCCATATAAAATTATCAGGATTCTTCTCCAATACTGACGTAATGTCGATTGAAGCGATAAAGAAATAAGAACAAGCCTGTCTAAATACGTTTTCTACCTTGAAACCTGTTCTTCACTCCTATGTTTATTGTCTACTGATGACATACGTTAACACAATTACCTATATGCTGTTAGCACCTGTTCCCTAATGTAAATTGTATTGTCAGGCACACGCATACACACGCGCGCTTACAAAGAGCACAGGCGCAAAAAAAAAACTAAAAGAAATAAAATATATGAATAAAATAAAATATAAAAAAAAATAATCGCTCAGAAGTAAATTTTATGTATTAATAAGTCGGAAATAACACAACCTGCTTTTCTGAATGATCCCTGCGCAAATCTGGATATATTTGTTGATGGCGAGGGAGCTGCTTTCTGTTTGTTCAACAGCACGGCACACTGGCGCACGCATAACATACACTTCAGATACATCACACACACACACATACATACACGCACGCACACACACACACACACATGCATATTGTCGTTCGAATGCAGTAGCAGATGGCCACATTCCTTTCCCACCCATTGCAGTTTCCTTAATCAATTACACACACACACACACACGTACATATTACTTTTATTATGTTATAGTCGATTGATTAATTGTTATCTAGAATTTGTAAACACCATTCACAACTAAATTTTTCCATGAGAAGTATGATTCTGTTTGTATCTACAGGTTACATATGTATATGGTCTAGTTTTATACTCCAGTTTATATGTGTACGTTCCTATATATATATATATATATATATATATATATATATATAAAATCACAATTTTAATTCAGTATAGTTCCGACTGCCCTACGAAAGACAACGTGAAACTCTGAGTAACAGTTTGTGAAGATTTTCGCAGCTTTAATAAAAGCATATTACTCTACCTTGGGTATTTGGGTACTACTTGTTTTGCATTTGTGTTTACTGGTGTGTGTATACACATATGTATGTATATATGATCATACTACTACTACTACTACTACTGCTACTACTGCTGCTGCTGCTACTACTACTACTACTACTACTACTACTACTCTTTATTGGCCACAGAAAATGATGATACACAAGATGATGATAAACAAACATGTTGGGGTGTATATAAACAATAAGCGCAAAAGGGGCAAAGTGCATTGTACCATAAGAAAAAACAGATTAAGAATTCATCGTTTAGAATGTAAACAAAGATACCACACCAAAAGGATGGAGTGCCGTCAGCTAAGGGGGACGAGGAAGACCCTGATCACCTTCCCGGCTGGGCACTTGCCCTCTTCTAGCTGTCATCATTTCCAGAGAGAATTGAAGTCGTGAGTAATAAACAACATCGTTTGAAAATATGCTAGTGAATTTAGGCAATAGTATATAAATGATTGCATTCAGAAACGCATACACACAAACACACACGCTATGTAGGGACATAAGCATAAGGTGCCAGATTTGCATTCACTTCCTGTCGGAACACGTAAACAAAAGCGTACTTGCACGGTCTAATCAATTAGTGCTAATTACTGAATGGCATGCTTGTTTCCTATCAACAGTGTTGGTGTTTGAGTATTTACAGAAACAGAGCAGTTGCTAATGGGGCAGAGAGCCTGTTCTGTCGATTCTACATATAATTGACATCACTGTGTGTATCTCTCTGTTAGCTACAATTTCATAACATACGCACATGCACACACACACAAAATCTCCTCTTAAAGGAGTTTTCAGGTTTTCAAAAGAACTCCAGTTGTATGTAGAAATATCTATCTGTCTGTCTACCTACACTCACACAAACACACACATCAAATGTGAAATGCAGACAAGTGTAGTGTTATGTTATATGATATTCTTGTTTAGTCTCAAGACGATCCTGACCCAGCTGTGACCAAGCAATCCATTTTAAGACATTGTGTATCTTGGAGTACATTACACAATTTGTCCTACCTTTTTTTAAGATAGTGGGAAATGTTTTTTTTTTTGCTATTGCTAGCAAAGTGCACAACTATGTTTGCTTAGGTTATGTTGTGCAATGAAGACCTCTATTATGTAGTAGAAACAGATAACTAGATGTGTAATACAGAAAGGTGTGTTGTGTTAGAAAGGCAGATGGATTGTGTAGTGTAAATGCATCATCTAGGTGTGTTATGTAAACAATGATAAATTTCAATTTATGACATGTGATAAAACTAGGTGCTCAGTGTAATTAGTGATAAAAGAAGGCGTTGGATTAAATCAGTGGTTCTCAACTATTTTTTATCTATGGACCCCTTTGATTCCTATTTTACTCTGGTTGGACCCCCGTCGCTACTTGGAGTTGAAAAACTATTTTTATAGATACTTTCAAAATTCTTATGTTGCCTTTCACATATTAACTGGTGTAGATTGAACCATGTAAAATGTTAGAGAAAGTAACAGCTGTTTCTTGCAATAAATACATCTAAAGCAGAATTTTTTCATGGACCCTTAATATACTACTATGGGTATCCAATTATTTTGCTTGCATGGCCCCCCCCCAATTGAGAATCACTGTGTTAAATAATGTGGGGTGTAGATGCAGCAGTAGATGTCTATTCACAATGCAAAGCTGGTGGTGTAAAGGGTCTGTCCACACAACTAAATCTCACCTTTTACATATTATACAATATTGAATGTGGTGTATCATTATGTTATAGTTGTATATTATTATTATCGTTTTGACATCTGCTTTTCCATGCTTGCATGAGTTGGATTGAATTTGTCAAGCCAGATTTTCTACAGCAGGATACCCTCCCTGTTGTCAACCCTTATCTGTTTCCAAGTATGGCAATATTTCCCCATGGCCAGACATGTTTTCATAGAAAATTGAAAACAAAAGACACTGCTTGCATCATGAAAGTGACACACATTTACATCACATGAAGTTAAAGCAAGGAGACAGTAACACTCACTCATACATACGTACACATACAGGGCTTCTTTCAGTTTCTCTCTACCAAATTCACAGGGCTTTGCCTGTGGTGCCATGCAATGAGACTGAACTAGAGTCTATATGGTTGGGAAGCAAACTTCTTACAATGCAGCACCTATGTAGTGTATGATAAAATCTGCACCTATACAATGTATGATAAAACAATGTTTTAATCTAATTACACAAGGTGTGTTATGTAATGCACAGTAAAAACAGAGCGCAAGTATAGTCCAGTGATTGAGTTGTTTCTCAGGTATCCCATTGTATGTCATCATTGGACGAGGATTTTCTATGTTGGGTTGACTTAGCTTTGTGAAATTAGGTTTATGGAAACTGACAGAAGACCTTTAGACAAACTGTGCCTGTCATTTGAAGGGTCAGCTTCATCACTCATAGTGCTGTTGCATTTCTGCCTTAGAATTATATCAAGGATACAAGTGTCTGGAATACTCAGTCACTTACAATGCAATGAATAGGTATTTCTATATGGTTTATGCTGTCATTATTTCAGAGTGTCATGGTTGTCTTGTTCTACTGGCAAGTTGTTTTTTTTTTTAATAGTATAGGCGTGGCTGTGTGGTAAGAAGCTTGCTTCCCAACCATATTGTTCTGGGGTCAGTCCCACTGCATGGTACCTTAGGCAAGTGTCTTCTACTATAGCTTCAGGCCAACTAAATCCTTGTGAGTGCATTTGGTAGACTGAAACTGAAACAAGTCTGTCGTATATATGTGTGTGTGTGCATGCATGTGTTTTTGTGTGTTTGTCCCCTACCACCACTTGGCAACCAGTATTGGTGTGTTTACATCCACATAACTTAGCAGTTCAGCAAAGAGACTGATAGAATAAGTACCAGGCTTTAAAAAAAATTAGTAGTGGGGTTGATTCATTTGACTAAAACTTCTTCAAGGTGGTGCCCTGGCATGGTCGCAGTCTAATGACTGAAACAAGTAAAAGATAAAGATAAAAGGTAGCATTCACTGAATGTTACATGTGTCTTTATGGGACTGAACCCATGACTGTTCCATGTGAATTAGTTGAAGTGTTTTTTGTTTTTTAATTTTTATTTTGTTCTGTCTTTCAATGATTTGGTTTAGAGGAAGAGATGATAGCTGTTGCCTCCACAGGTCCCTGAGATGAGGAAAATTGATGCAAACGATGTTCTTCTTGACAACTGTTAAGTTAATGATTACAAGGAAAATATTGGCAAAGAAGAAAATCCAAGAGATAATCGTCTGGTAGATCTGGACATTGGGATGAGTGTAGGATGTGGGGATGAGATAGTAACTGTACAAGGGATGAGAGAAGTAGAAATAAGTGAGTGGCTGAATGGAGCTGATAGGAGGCAGGGTCAAACAAACCAACTGTGAGGAGTTTAGCAGTTAAACCAGTCATGTCCAGTCCAAATCTTTTACTTGTTTTATGTTCAAACTAGCCACTTCTTTCCTCTCGCACTGACACCACAATGTCATTGCAAAAATAAACAATTGCATCATCAACATTTCAAAGCTATGAGACAATGCATGATTAATTCCAAATGGTGTGAATAGATAAGCATTACATTAGACTGAATAATCTGAAAACTAAAGAGTTAAGGTAACAAACTCACAGACTGCATATGTATTGGGCAGTTTACTGATGTTGGGTAAGACAGGGAAATACAATTGATGAAGGGGGATGTAGTGACTTTTCTGCTGAAACAACTGAGTTTATAAGTTCAAGAAATAATTCTTTGAGAAGTGGAATTTTGTTGTTAAAAAATAAAACCAGCAACAGCCGATGCCACCATTATTATTATTATTTTAGTTATTATTATTATTATTATTATTATTAAGGCAGTGAACTGGTAGAATTGTTAGCACACCAGGCAAAATGCTTAGTGGCATTATATCTGTCTTTATGTTCTGAGTTCAAATTCCGACTAAGTCGACTTTGCCTGTCATCTTATTGGGGTTGATGATTAAGTACCAGTGAAACACTGGGGTCAATGTATTCAACTAGTCCTCTCCCCGCAAATTTCAGGCCTTGTGTCTTTAGTAGAAAGGATTATTATTTAACTGAAGAAGGCAGCGAGCTGACAAAATCATTAGCACGCTGGGCATGCCCATTTTTATGTTTTGATGTGAGTGACACACCCTCAACATAATCCCAAACAGATTCAACTTGACACAGTGTTTGACAAAGTCGAGCCTTTGAATTACAGGTACAATCTATCTCTGACTGGCTTCAACACAGTTTCCATCTACTCACAAGTTTTGAGTGAACCTGAATCTATAGTAAAAGACACTTGTGCATGACTGCTATGCTCTTCTGATTGTGAAGATATCTGTATAGGCACAGGCATGGCTGTGTGGTAAGGAGCTTGCTTCCCAACCACATGGTGTGGGACCTTGAGCAAGTGTCTTCTACTTTAGACTTGGGCTGACCAAAGCCGTGTGAGTGGATTTGGTAGACAGAAACTGAAAGAAACCCCCATATATATATACATATACATATATATATATGTATATATCATCATCATCATCATCATCGTTTAACGTCCGCTTTCCATGCTAGCATGGGTTGGACGATTTGACTGAGGACTGGTGAAACCGGATGGCAACACCAGGCTCCAATCTAAATTTGGCAAAGTTTCTACAGCTGGATGCCCTTCCTAACGCCAACCACTCAGAGAGTGTAGTAGGTGCTTTTACGTGTCACCTGCACGAAGGCCAGTCAGGCGATACTGGCAACGGCCACGCTCGAAATGGTGTCTTTTATGTGCCACCCGCACAAGCCAGTCCAGGGGCACTGGCAACGATCTTACTTGGCTTGCCGGGTCTTCTCACGCACAGCACACTTCCAAAGGTCTCGGTCAGTAGTCATCGCCTCGGTGAGGCCCAATGTACGAAGGTCTTGCCTCACCACCTCAGCCCAGGTCTTCCTGGGCCTACCTCTTCCACGGGTTCCCTCAACTGTTAGGGTGTGGCACTTTTTCAGGCAGCTATCCTCATCCATTCTCACCACATGACCATACCAGTGCAATCGTATCTCTTGCACACCACATCTGATGCTTCTAATGTTCAGCTTTTCTCTCAAGATACTTACACTCTGACGGGTATTCACATTGACATTACACATCCAACAGAGCATACTGGCTTCATTCCTTGCGAGCTTACGTATGTCCTCAGCAGTTACAGCCCATGTTTCACTGCCATGTAGCATGGCTGTTCGTACACATGCGTCATACAGTCTGCCTTTTACTCTGAGTGACAGTCCCTTTGTCGCCAGCAGGGGTAAGAGCTCTCTAAACTTTGCCCAGGATATTCTTATTCTAGCAGCTACACTTTCAGCGCACCCACCCCCACTACTAACTTGGTCGCCCAGATAGCGGAAGCTATCGACTACCTCTAGTTTTTCACCCTGGAATGAGATAGAAGTTGTTTCCTGTTTGTTTACAGTGTTTATTGCACCTGAACATCTGCCACAAACAAAAACTAACTTCCTAGTTAACCTGCCTTTGATGTTGCTGCACCTCTTATGTGTCCATAGCTTGCACCGGGTACATCTTATATATATATATATATATATAAGTTCAAAAAAACAATAACAAAAAAACAACAAAGTGAGGACGTGATACGGATAGTATATATATATATGCTAATGATTCTGTATGTGTGTCTATGTGTTTCTGTATCTGCTTGTCCCATGCCACTGCTTGACAACTGCTGTTTGTGTGTTTATGTCCCCTTAGTGATTTGGCAAAGTGACTCATAGAATAAGTACCATGCTTTGCAACAAAAAATACTTGGCTTCATTTGTTTGACTAAAATTCTTGAAGACAGTAATCTAAAGACTGAAACAAATAAAAGATAAAAGATGTCTATATATTTATATGAATTTAACTATTCAGGCATATACATGCATAAAGATAGTTTTCATAACACATTTTTTCAAAATGGAAAAGAAAAGGTCACTGTGCTGATGTTCATACTCATGAGATGATGTAAGAAACCTTTTTTTTTTCTCATGTAAACTCAGATTTTTTTCATATAAATGAATGGAACAACTGTTTTAGTGTTTAACTTTGGATTGAGAGTACACCTGTTGTACTTGTTGAACCTCATGTCAGCTTGTGTTGAAGCAGACTATAGATGAGAGCAACTATGTTTTTAGAGATACTGACTGAGGTAGATGATGATATATCTTACTTTTGAGCTCATCACAGTGGACTTTAGAAGGTGGCAAACTTCTCCTGACACTTGTAGCCAATGGTGTAACGTTTTAGTCTCTGTTTGTGTGGAAACAGAAACTGTTATTTTGTCTCTTATTTTGTGATACCTTTGAACTTCTGAAAATGGTTGTTTATAATGCTCTCTCTCTCTCTCTCTGCTATCATAACAAATTGTCACCTCATAGGAAATGCTATTATGTCAAGAAACGGCATGAGCATGGCTGTACATAAGAAGTTATAATCCCAGTGATGTGGATTTGGGTTCTGTCCCCACTGCATGGTACCTTGAGCAAGTGTCATCTATTATAGCTCTAGACTGACAAAAGCCTTGTGAGTGAATTTGGTAGAAAGAAACTGAAAGAAGCACATCATCCATTCACGATGTATCTAGGACTACACCATCCAGTATGCATTTCTTTACTTAAAGGATTATTATTGTTGTTGTTATTATTTATTGCCTTTGCATAGCTTCTAACGCTGGAGATGTACTACAGTGTCAGCTGTTCACTACCAGTGAACTAAAGCAATTAAGACAGTAGGGCATGATTTGAGAGATTTGACTGCTATTTCTAGCAGATCAAGAGACCACATAGAGGCTCTTTTCTTGTCTTGATAGGCATAAGTTGTAAAAATTAGAAACAAGACTTTATTTTCTAGTGTGGCCACATCATAGGTTTTAAACTCACCTTTTTTAGTTCCAGGTTATTCTTGATTGAACAAGCCTTCTTTTTGAATAAAGAAAGGCATTTTGTGATGGGATGGTGGCTATGAAATGTCACCATCTACCTCCTACCTTTGTGTTCTCATTTCCGAAATAATGAGAATTACGAAAGGTTTAGTGGAATGATTCACATGATAAAAGATAATTCATTACATATTGAAATCTCATTTCCTTTCATGTAATTTCAGGCAAAGATTTTTCTGGTGGGTTGGTTATTGAATACACTAATGAGAAAACACATATGAAGGATGTGTGGTCTCTCTCTCTCTCTCTCTGGGTCCAATGATGTGGAGACATGAAGAATGTGACTTAATTTTGTGCCATTTTAGTGTGCAAACTACTTGATCTTTTACACTTTGGAGTACAGTTTAATCCTAACCTAGATCAGGTCATTCCACAGCATAGCCTATGGGTACTGTGGGGAACCACACACTGAAGCAGTACCCTTAATTCATTTCATCTTCATTTAATGTCCGTTTTCCATGCTGGCATGGGTTAGACAGTTTGATCAGAGCTGGTAAGATGGAGAGCTGCACCAGGTTCCAGTTGTCTGTTTTAGCTTGGTTTCTCCAGCTGGATGCCTTTCCTAATGCCAGCCACTCCTCAGAGTGTGCTGGGTGTCTTTTACATGTCCTATGTTCCAGTGTTCAGACGTTGCTAGGGTTAATATCACCTTTCACTTCTCCAAATTAGAAAATTAAAATACTAGCAATATACTGGAGGTAAAAATTACTGTGGGCTATCTGTTTCTTTTACAAAATATGATTGTACCTGCACGTGGGAAGCATTAGTTTCCTGTTTTTTAATGGCCATCTAAAGTGGACAAGGCACATATTTCCACCTAAACATACCCATGTATGGATATAAGTATACACACCTGTCTCTATATAGTGTTCTTAGTATATTTAAATATTGGTTTATAACACTACTCTTGTACCATTTTATATCTATGTATGCCTGTATATTTATGTTATGCCTTTACATGTTTTACAACTACAAGTCTTGAGTTAGATAAACTCTGATACTGGTATCTCTGTTGTATATGTTTGCGTGCGCCTGTTATTGAGTTTTTCACCAGAACCAAAAATGTAAGGTGAAAAATGTTGCTTCACAACCCATCAAACAGCACCTCGGACAAGTTGTCTTCTACCAGAGTCTTAGGTGGGCAATACCTTGTGAGTAGAATTTGATAGATAGCAAACAGACTTTTTGCTATCGGATAAAATCAGTATTGTCCGTTTTGCCCCTTTATGAGCCATAATCAGCAGTTTGACAAACAGAACTGATAAAATAAGTACTGTAGTTGGCTTATATATATATATATATATATATATATATATATATATATATATATAAACACACATATAAATATACACGCACACATACATCTATATACATGCATATATAGATACACAAACGCAAAAACACATTTATATATACAAATAGGACGAGCTTTCGAACTTTGTACGTATATGACGAAGTGAAATAACCTGCTTGGTACAGCTTATATATATAACCTCGTGGGCATCGGTACCATTTTCCTCTTTCTCCGTTCTTCCATTCTCCGAACTTTCCATCTTTCCTACGAAGGGCTACGCCCGAAACGTCATACAGTCTCTTTCCTTTCCTGAGCGTCCAATAATACTATCCATATCACGTCCTCACTTTGTTTTTTTGTTTTTTTTAACTATATATATATATATATATATATATATATATATATATATATATATATATATATATATATAAGAGTGTATGTGTGTGTATGTAAGCATTGTATGTTTGTATGGCCTTATGCATTACATGTTAGTATCCGGCATAACTACATTCCAGTTAAATTATTAAAAACAATGAAAATATATGAATAAACCACATTTTACGAATTGCTGCGTTTATTGTCGATTACTGCCCTATCGAATTGTTCCGATTAATTAGCGATTGTTTGTTTATTCTTTATTTGGAATTGGTACAGTTTGTGTTTCACTTTTTGGCCGTCTTAATATGTACAGAGTTCAAATGATCACCATGTGTGTGTGATGTATAAGCTCAGAATACAAACCAACGACCGTCAGCTATGTCATGAAACCATGTGGTTCTCCATATTCTTCACATGTAGCTCCATTATTTGCTGGTTTGTCTGATATCTCTTTATATATATATATTTGTAAGTATATATACATATGTATATTGTGTGTGTGTATATATATATATATATATATATATATATATATATATATGCATTTATATACATGTATATGTATATATTGTGTATGTGTGTTTGTGCACACATATATGGTGTTTGTGTATTCAGTGTTATTTTCCTTTGCTTACGAATATAAATCTGTGTAAATAACAAAAACAGAATGATAGAGAGATGTTTGCAAATGAGTGTATTGTTAGGAGCTATCTGTGTGTTACGATATGTCGTCCGAGCGTTACGGTGAATGTCCAGTCTAAACACTACACTGCGTGCGTGAATGTGAGTCTATGACAGAGAATGTCTGTGTATGAGTGAGTGTATGTATTCTGTTGTCAACACTTCATCATACAGCTGGCTGGCTGATTACTTTGCTGGCCTGCTTTTACTTGTGCTGGCTGACTGGCTGTTACAAAAGCTAAGCTGACTGCTTCCAAATTCGTTGTTTGTAGTTCTTAAAGGTGCCCGCGCTCTCGAAATTGTTTTTAAATCTTTCTTCCCTTCTTTTACAGCTGTCAGCCCACAGCAACTTGCTGCTACTGCTGACTGGCAGGTTACTCCCCTGTCCCCGCTCCTATACAAGGGGTTTGAGACAAGGTCTTAGCTTGACCGGGTACCCCCTTAAACCCACAACCTTTCTCCCTACTCCTTTTCTCGCCATCAGTACATTTATATATTCACCATCCAGTGTTTGACGTCGATCCAAAGCAATGAAGATCCTTCTCTATGTGGCCGTTCGACTTGCTAGAAATAACAGCTAAAGCATTCTTAAAACACGAAATCAAATCTTGCTTAAAAAAAAGAGAAGAACGCATCGGGTTATTGTTTTCCTCGGTACACAGTGTCTTTCCCCCTTTTACTTCCTTCAGTCATTAGACTGCGACCATGCTGGGGCACCGCTTGAAGGATTTAGTCGAACAAATCGACCCCAGTACTTTTATAAGAAACTGGTGCTTATTCTGTCGGGATATTTTGCCGAGCTGCTAGATTACGACTTGCATCGGTTGTCATGCCGCCGCTGTAGGGGACACACATACATATGATAGGCTTCTTTCAGTTTCCGTCTACCTAATCCTCTCACAAGGCTTTGGTCGGCCCCGGGCTACAACAGAAGACATTTGCCCAAGGTTCCACGCTGTGGAACTAAATCCAGAACCAAGTGGTTTGGAAGTAAACTCCTTACCATACAACCACGCCTTGGGTCTATGAAAAAGAAAAAAAAAACTGAACGTGATGGTTACGACTGGCCCCTTTATTAATTTAATGCAAAACAACAATCACAGTTGTTCGTCAGCACAAACGAATCCAACCTACACCGTCACGTCCCTATCTTCACACTTCCGAAACATAACAACATATTAATTTAGTCATCATTACTGCATCACACAGTATTGTTGAATAATGTGAAACGTAAGACATACGTATCATATTTTATAGGAGTTTAGCCTTGCTGTGAAAAGTAAACAAGAAGTCGTTACACCATAATTTTTATTTCTCCGAGGATGGAAAAATAGGGATCGATTTGATTGGTTCAAGGAGTATCAGACCCGTCTGGCTTTATGGGTTGAGGTGGAAGCATAAACTAGATCTCACGGGATGGATAGGGACAGTTATTCATTAGAAAAAAAAATCTATTCATAATGTAGGTCGGTGTAGGTCAGCGTAAATGGATAAAAGGGTCGATATACACTATAACAAGTTTATTAATAATAAAGAAAAGAAAATATATGAGGTGTTGGCAAAGCTTGTATACAGAGATGTGTGGGGGAAAAACTCAAAAGCATGGTGTGTATATATATATAGTGGCTGTGTGGTAAGAAGCTTGATTCCCAACCACATGGTTCCGGGTTCAGTCCCACTGCGTGACACCTTGGGCAAGTGTCTTCTTATAGCTTGGGTCGACCAAACTTTGCGAGTGGATTTAGTAGACAGAAACTAAAAGAAGCCCGTAGTATGTATATGTGTATATATATATATATATATATATATATATATATATATATATATATATATATAAACACATATAAGTATATACATATATGTGTGTGTGTGTCCGTCCTGCTATCGCTTGACAACCGATGCTGCTGAGTTTATGTCACCTAACTTAGCGGTTCGGAAAGAGAGACCGATAAAATAAGTCCTGGGATTGATTTCTTCGACTAAAATCCCCAATGCGGTGCTCCAGCACGGCTGCATTCATGATTTATATATGTATATGCAGGTGTTGTTGTATGGTAAGTTTACTTCTCAACCACATGGTTCCATGTTCAGTTCCATTGCATGTCTTCTGATATAACCTTGTATATAGATTTGGTAGACGGAAACTGAACGAAGCCCATCGCATATATATATATATATATATATATATATATACCAGAGTAAGCACAAACTCTCTCACACACACAAACACACACGCAGCCCACCCGCAAATACGCAGAGCTTATACGTCAAGTGGTCGAGCGCTGCTTTTGTTTCATATTTGAATATATATATATATATATATATACACCAGAGTAAGCACAAACTCTCTCTCTCTCACACACACACACACACACACACACACACACACACACACACATATATATATATATATATACACACACACACACCAGGGTAAGCACACACTCACATATACTCTTTAGTCGAGGAAATCGACCCCAGGACTTATTCTTTGTAAGCCTAGTACTTATTATATCGGTCTGTTTTGCCAAACAGCTAAGTTACGGGGACGTAAACACACCAGCATCGGTTGTCAAGCGATGTTGGGAGGGGGGGCGACAACCACACACACACATATATATATACATATGCATATATACAACGGGCTTCTTTCAGTTTCCGTCTACCAAATCCACTCACGAGGTTTTGGTCGGCTCGAGGTTATAGTAGAAGGTGCCACGCAGTGGGACTGAACCCGGAACCATGTGGTTGGTGGAAAAAAATAGTACTCGAATACCAGAGGTAGAGTAATATGCTTTATTGATAAAGCTGCTAAAACATCGCAAACACTGAATTCCACATTCCCGTTCATCAGTTTTGGTTGAGAATGGAATGCAGCTTTATGAATAAAGTATATATATATATATATATATATATATATATATATATAAATATAGATAGATGTGTGTCTGTGTTTGTCAACTGGTGTTGGTTTGCTTACACCCCTGTTACTTAACATTTCAGCAAAAGAGACAGATTAAGTATCAGACTTAGAAGTACTGGGGTTGATTTCTTTGACTAAACCCATCATGGTGTCCAATGACTGGAACAAATAAAAGATAAGACTTGCATGGAAAAGTGAATGTAAAAACAATGATGACAACTTCTATGTTAAAAATCTA
The DNA here is from genome assembly GCF_046866305.1 of Octopus bimaculoides. Classification (NCBI taxonomy): domain Eukaryota; kingdom Metazoa; phylum Mollusca; class Cephalopoda; order Octopoda; family Octopodidae; genus Octopus; species Octopus bimaculoides. The sequence continues at coordinate 27,278,855 of NC_142945.1, read as the reverse complement.
AACTAGAATCACGGACCATTGTGTTTCTTGTTATTTTGCTGTATTAAGTTCTGTGGTTTGGGTCGTCAACCCTGTTTCACTTCTAGCTTGGAACTATTTAACACCCTCTAAAGTGTTGCTAATGAAGGATCAGTCTCTTGGCTCAGATATTATACACCCCCTCGAAAAAATGCTCCACAGTATTCAGTCTTTTGGTCTGCCATGTCAATAAGAAAAAAAAACAAAAAAAAACAAAACACCTTTCAGAGTAAAATAACTACCGGTCAAATGTTATATTTTTTTCTTTTTACTTGTTTTTGTTATCAGACTGCGGCCATACTGGAGTACTGCCTTGAAAAATTTTAGTCAATTGAACTGACCCGAGTGCTTATTTTTTTTTAAGGCTGCTACTTATTCTATCAGTCTCTTTTGCTAAACTGCTAAGTTATGTGGATGTAAACACACCAACACCAGTTGTCAAGTGGTAGTGGGGGGGGGGACAAACACACACACACGTCAGGCTTCTTTCAGTTTCCATTTACCAAATCTACTCAAAGCTTTGGTTGGCCCAAGGTTATAGTAGAAAATACTTGCCTAAGAAGCTACACAGGGGGACTGAACCTGGAACCATGTCGTTGGGAAGCAAACTTCTTACCACACAGCCATGCCTTTGCCTATTAATAATTTTTGTTATTATTTTCGAAGCAGTGCCCCAGCATGGCTGCAGTCTAATGACTGAAACAAGTAAAAGATAGGTCCAGGCAAGGCTGTGTGGTTAAGGAGCTTGTTTTGTATTCATGTGGTTTCAAGTTCAATCACACTCTGTGGCACCTGAGGCAAGCATATTCTATCATATAGCACTGGCCTTGTCGGTAAATTTAATAGATAGAAATTGTGAAAGCCTGTTGTATACATACATACATCATCATCATCATCCTTTAATGCCCGCTTTCCAGCTAGAGAGCTGCACCAAGTTCCAGTCTGATTTGGTTTGGTTTCTATAATTGGATGCCCTTCCTAATGCCAACCACTTTACAGTGTGTGCTGGGTGCTTTTGATGTGGCACCAGCACATGCATATATATACTTATATATATATATACATACACATATATATGTATGCATGCATGTGTGTGTGTGGATAGGGAGGGAGTTGTGTTGTCTGCGTTTGTCCCCTCCTTACTGCTTGTCAACTAGTGTTTACATTTTATAGCTTAGCAGTTTGGCAAAAGAGATAAAATGAGTACCATGAATTAATATTTGGTTCAATTTGTTTGACTAGAACCCTTCAAAGCTGTACCCCAGCATGGCTGTAGCCCAGTGACTGAAATAAGTAAAAGAGGATAAAAGAAGATTAAAAAAAAATTATTTAAAACATGGAATTTCTATTCCCTTGGTTTGGCAGAATCTTAAGAGTATTTGACAAACTGCCTTCCCCATATACGTTCAGAGATCAAATTGCTCTGAGATAAACTCTGTCATAATAAAATTATCATTGAAGTATTGGGGTCAATATAATCAACTGTTCCCCTCTTCTCCTTGTGCCTATGTTTGAAATTGATTTAAAATTTTGGTGGGGATGGTAAGTCAATTATATTGACCCCAGTGTTCAATTGGTACTTGATTTGTTGACCCTGAAAAGATGAAAGGTAAAGTTGACCTCACTGGAATTTGAAGTCAATGTAAAGATGAACAAAATGCCACTAAGCATTTTGCCCAGCATGGTAATGACTCTGCCAGCTCACCTGTGCTAGAAATTAAGGGCATTGGATTTGCAAAATCAGTAGAGTCTTGCAGCAGTATTTTCTTCTGGCTCTATATGTTCTGAGTTCAAATCCTGCTCTGGTCGACTTTGCCTTTCATCCTTTCAGAGTTGATAAAATAAATACCAGTTGAACACTGGGGTCGATGAAATTGACTGATCCCCTCCCCCAAAATGCTGCCCTTGTGGCAAAATCTGAAACCTTTATTACCTCCGCCTTACTAAAGGCGGAGGTTTTGTTTCCAGTTATGTTTGTTTGTTTGTGGACAAGATATCTCAAGAACCACTGATGAAACTTTCAGGGATACTTGACCTCGTGACTGGCATGAACTGATTAGATTTTGGGATCAATCCGATGGAGCAACAGAAAACAAAACATTTTGTGATTTGATATTTAGTTACATCTGTTTATGAACTGCATTCAAATTCCACTGGTGTGGATCTTAGGAAGAGCATCTACTTAAATGAATAACTATTTAATTTTGTCTGTTTTGAGTTGAAATCATACAGGATTTTACTTTGACTTTTATTTCTCTGGAGTTGATAAAAGAAGTACTAGTAACATAGTTAACATTCAAGGACAGTTACCCCCCCCCCCCCCACCACACACTGTCTAAGTGAAAATAGAATGAAAGAAAACTCTGAAGGTTGAGTAACATTAAGGAATGCACAGGAAGATGGAGCAGATGAGGTTGGATGATGATGCAAGGAGAAGTTGGAGGCAGTTACATCACTTTCTGTGTACCTATGGCCACTTTAAGTTAAGGATTTTAATTAATTATCATTAGGTAAAAAACTTTTATATTTCAGGCACATTTATTTTTTTGCTCCACCAACTTTCTGCATTATTGGAAGCTTTCTTTATTTCTCTTTTCTTTTTCTACTTTTGTACTACAATGTTTCAATTGAACTGCAACACTCTTATAATTAGGTCAGTTTAACTGGCTGCATCCTACCCCCAACCTTTGTGTCTTAGTTAAAGAAATCAATATCATCCTGACAAGTGGCAGTGGATGGCTGAATCTTGGCATATTTGAGTACATTGAGAACTGAAGAATTCAAATCTCTGTGGAATTGAATTTACTTCTATCTTTCTTTGGTCAATGAAATAAGTACAATGACACAAGGTGTGGCTGTGTGATAAGAAGCTTGTTTCCCAACCACATGGTTCTGGGTTGAATCCCACTGTGTGACACCTTGGGCAAGTGTCTTCTACTATAGCCTCAGGCTGACCAAAGACTAGTGGTAGACAAAAACTGAAAGAAGCTTTGATTGGCCTGTGGGACTGAACCTGGAGCTGTGTGGTTTGGAAGCAAGCTTCTTACGACATAGCCATGCCTCTACTTATAGCTGTCTTAAATTGATATCCATTACTGGTCTTAGTTTGTTTCCTCACTTCTCTCTGCAAATGTGTGGTCTTGTGCTTGTGTTAGAACTTAGATGTCCTGGCACATGTTTATTGGTGGTAGTAGAAAAGTGGACAAATGGGAGAATGTTCAGTTTTGTGACCTGAAGATTGGTAGTTCAAAAGGACCTCAATGATGAGCTTGGGCTCAAAATCCTGCTGCATGTTGATTAAGAGGGTGTGATACAAACTTTGTTTTTGTAGAGTTTTGATCAGCTGGAATTAATCAAAAGGTTTTGAATAGGTCAACCATTGTTGCAGTCAGTTTTGATTCTCACTACAATCGGTTTTGGTCCTGTTTTCAGAGACCCATTTCTTTGAGGTACACTGGCATCTGCTTGGTGGTCAGACTAAACGGCTATCAGAATTATTTTGAATCACATGCTTCAACTATCAGAGATGACTTCTCTCATCTCTTCTCTATGTACCAACTCTTGGAGTCAGTGTATTTGTGTACAATGAATACTATTATTATTTTTTTAATCAACAAATTTCTTTGTAAACATCACATGTTTTGTAATCTGTCCCTGTAGTGCCTTCCTTGTTTGATACCCTTGTAGAAATAAATGAAAAGACTGTTATTGCTGTCATTATTACAATGAGATTGCAGAAAATAGAGCCAGTGTAGATATGTTATCATACCTAGTTCAACCTTTTGCTGATCTGAATTAAAACCACACTAACCCATTTTGCTTTTTATTGTTACAGGATCACTAAAATAAATATTAGTAATATACTGAGTTTATTGGTAAGGATTTTTTGTAAAGTTGAGTTGAGTCAGTGATGCAGACTTTATTCCATATGAGCCATTTTTACTTAATTGTTCCTTATATTGTGACAAGCCAACAAGGAAGCTTCTATATGGTGACTCATCCTGCTTGAATAGCTGTCACATATCAAATCACTCCAAACAGTAGAAAAAAAAAAAGAAAAGAAAAGGAAATGGCATTGGGTGATGTATATACATTATGTCTGAGAAAAAAATGGGATGGTCATAACTAAAATCCCTTTGATCAGAGCATAATAGGAACCAGACAGCAACAGCATCTGTGATTTAAAGCAGGATATACTGGCCTTGATAACAATAGGCTATAACAGGCCTGTTTTATTTGTGAAACACTGCAGCAGTGATTCTCAACTGGAGACCACGTGACCTTTGGTGGGGTGGGGGAATGTCCATATGAGATTTTGTTGTGAAAATTAGATGCAATAAATTAGTTATACTTCTACAATACACAAATTATTTTAACAATTTTTTTTATACATTTCCTAATAATATTTAATTACAAAAATATAATAGGATTTTTTTAAACATTGAATAGCTATGAATGACTATGAGGGTCTTAAGTAAAAAAGAAATCAAAGAGGTCCTTAGGAAAAAAATGGTTGTGAACCACTGCCCTCTAGAAAGAGGGAAATCTTCAGTGTTTACCCAGTAATTCTTTCAGCCTCAGGGAATGTTTCTTTTGTGCCCCTCTCCCCACCCATCCTGGAAAGAACTGATTTGTCATTTACCTATTTTTTTTTTACACTGTTCATCTTTGTAAAAGAGCTTCTTAGTAAATTGCTCCGCCTGCTAGTAATAGCAGCCAAAAACTTCCCTCAAACTTACTCTTTTAACCTTTAAGCATTTAAACTGGCTATATCTGTCCAAAATATTCTACTTGTTTTATGTTCAAACTGGCCAGATCTGGTTTCTCAAACCTACCCTAAAATGTCTTTCTAAAAATATACAATCATCGAAATCTCAAAGCTATGAAATGATGCATGATTAATTAAAAACAATGTGAATAAATAAGCATTACATTTGACAATAATCTGAAGATAAAAAGTTAAATAAAGAAAGGACACATTGGTTAAAATAGTCCGAGGCTAATGCAGTTTCACACCTTCCTTGAAAAACAGCCCCTAGTACAGCCATGTAAGTGGTGGAAAAGAGTGAAATTATGGTTGTGATGGATGCAAGCATGGATGTGTGGTTAAGAAGTTTGTTTTGCAATGATGTTGTTCTGGGTTTGATCCCATTACATAGCACTATGGGCAAGTTCTTCTGTAGCCTCATGGTTGACCAATATGGATGGAATTTGAGAGAAAGAAACTGTGTGCTTGCACACATACACACACACATAACTTGATTTTATTTTACTTTCAAATATTCTCTCATTACTCTCAATCTGATTTATTTTCAATTTTATTGAGCTCTTTGCTAAATGCTTTACTCTTTTACTCTTTTACTTGTTTCAGTCATTTGACTGCGGCCATGCTGGAGCACCGCCTTTAGTTGAGCAAATCGACCCCAGGGCTTATTCTTTGGATGCCTAGTACTTATTCTATTGGTCTCTTTTGCCGAACCGCTAAGTTACGGGGACCTAAACACACCACCATCGGTTATCAAGCAATGTTGGGGGGGGGGGGCAAACACAGACACACAAACATATACACACATATACACATATATATATATATACATATATACGACGGGCTTCTTTCAGTTTCCGTCTACCAAATCCACTCACAAGGCTTTGGTCAGTCTGAGGTTATAGTAGAAGACACTTACGCAAGGTGCCACGCAGTGGGAATGAACCCGGAACCATGTGGTTAGTAAGCAAGCTACTTACCACACACCCACTCCTGCGCCTATGTCCAGAAAAAATATTTTCATAATGATTGCTAGGTTTTTTTTTTATCCAGCAGTTACTAAAGCAGTTCATTTCTATAAATTAATTTTACTCTTAATTTTGGTAATTCAAGTTCACATTGTAAAGTATTTTAACTATTTTGCAAACAAATTAAGTGTTTTTGTGATCTTGATGTTTAATACCAGTAATAAAATTCTCTCACAACACTCTTTGTTATTTCCACTGTAGATATATCATCAGACAGCAAGATATTTTATAATCCATTTACTCTCAGAAACCCATTTTTGTTTTCAAGTATCTCTTCAGCTTGGGTGTAATTATATGCCATTTTAAATCCTTCTCTTTCTCTCTCTCTCTTTATATATATTTATATATATATATATATGTGGCTCTGTGGTAAGTAGCTTGCTTATGAACCACATAGTTCTGGGTTCAGTCCCACTGCATGGCACCTTGGGCAAGTGTCTTCTACTATAGCCTCGGGGCGACCAAAGCCTTGTGAGTGGATTTGGTAGACAGAAACTGAAAGAAGCCTACCGTATATATGTGTATATATATATATATATATGTGTGTGTGTGTGTGTGTGTGTGTATAAGTTTGTGTGTCTGTGTTTGTCCCCCCCAACAACGCTTGACAACCGACGCTGGTGTGTTTACGTCTCCGTAACTTAGCCGTTCGGCAAAAGAGACCGATAGAATAAGTATTAGGTTTACACAGAATACGTCCTGGGATTGATTTGCTCAACTAAAGGTGGTGCTCCAGCATGACCACAGTCAAATGACTGAAACAAGTAAAAGAGTAAAAGAAAATATGTAGTACACACACACACACACACCATCGTCATCATCATCATCGTCATCATCATCATCGTCATCATCGTCATCATCATCATCATCATCATCGTATGCCTGCATAAGTCTGATGTAATTCAATGAGGCAAATCTTCCATAGCCACATGCTCTTCTTGTCACCAACCCTCAGCTGTTTCCATAGCCAGGCATTTTTTTTTTCTGTAGAAGATTGGAAACAAATAACACTCATTTACAACCATTATGTGATGTCAAGACAAGAACACACACATACACACACACACACACACATGCACACACACATACGCATATGTAAATATATAGATACAGTGATTGTTAATAAGATATATATATATAAGAATAGTATAAAAGCATTGCCTCATATAGAAAAATGCTTATTATTATATTGCTTTTTAAAAGCCAAAGTAGGTGCAATGTATACAAAAAATAAAATGGGTTGATAGTTTTGCCTGCTGGCTATTTGTGATATCAGTGACTGAAAAAAACATTGATATTCTGCGGTCACTGGATACCTGCTACTGAAGAAGGGCAGTAATCTAGCAGTTCTGGCACCCATTCCGGATGATTCTCATCTGCTGCAATATATGTCGTCTGTGTTTTTATGCACCATGAGTCTATGCCTGACAACCTCTCAAGGCGAATATCGCAGTAATTATTGTTCTAACAAGATACCTACATTAAGTTGAATATAAAATTGCTTTTTGATATTTATACTACTTCTGTCAGTAATATTGGTTATATATATATATATATATACAGGGGTTGGACAAAATAATGGAAGCACCTTAAAATTTCAAACAAATAATTGCAGCTTGGATTCTATGAGGTATGGACTTGTACAAAGTTTGAATTGTTTCTAAAGGAATTTTCTCCATTCTTCAGCTAAAACAGTCTCCAGTTCTTGTAGTGATGATGGTGGAAGATATTGACTCCTTACTTGTTTTTCTAAAATGCATCATAAATGTTCAATAATATTGAGATCTGGAGGCTGCGGTGGCCAGATAAGATGTTCAACTTCACTACACTGTTCCTCGTGCCATTCAGTAACAACTTTAGCTGTGTGAATTGGTGCATTGTCATCCTGAAAGATTGCATTTCCCTCCAGAAACAGTTCTGCAACCATAGGATGAATTATGATCAGATAAAATGCTTAAATAGCCTTGACTATTAATTCTGCCATGAAGGGAAACCATTGGGATGGCAGATTTCCAAGATATAGCTCCCCAGATCATCACAGATTCTCCTCCATGTTTAACAGTTGGAAGAAGGCAATCAAATGCTTCTTTTGGCAGTCTCCACACATATACTTGGCCAGTGGTTGGAAATAAGATAAAGGATGACTCATCTGAGAAAATAACATACTTCCACTGCTCTAGGAACAAATTCTGGAGGTTTTTACTCCACTTTAAACGCTTTGCAACATTTGTTTTTGAAAGTAGTGGTTTACTTATTGCAGCCTTCCTGTGAAATCCAGCTTTGTGCAGCACCTGGCAAACAGGTTTTGTGGAAGCTGGGTTCTCGAGGTGGTCATTAAGCTCTACAGTAATTTTGGGAGCTGTACTTTTGTGACCCTTTCTAACAATTCGTGTAAGAGTTGGACGGTCCCTATCTGAAAGTTTTGGTTTTCCTCTAGAGTTTCGTTTTGACGAGGAGGTTTTTCCCTCTTTCTCAAAGGCTGTCATTATTTCCAAGACAGTACTTCTTGATTCACCAAACATTTTGGCTGTTTTCGTTATGCTAGCGCCTGCCATACAAGCACCAACAATTCGACCTCTTTGAAAGTCTGATAGATCTGTCATTTTAATGAATTTTAATTACCTTTTCCTGATGATATCTGATAAGGAACAGCAATTTTAACAAAACATATTAAGCAACATTAATAATAAATCAAAAAACATAAAAAATAAACACGCTTTTGATGGTTTTATAGATATTTAAAAATTTTGATACTAGGTGTTTCCGTTATTTTGTTCAAACTCTGTGTACATATAACTTATATCTATATACATATGAGGGTTCTGTTGAAAGTATTGCAAAAGTGGGCCTAACTTTTGTATAAACTAACATAAGTCATTCAAATTTTCCATTTTCATTAAGTAATTCTTCCTCTATACAAACATACGTCTCATCATAATCCCTCCATCAGAAACAATGTGCTTGTACCATCATGAGACCTAATTCTTGAACTCTCTTTGAAAAAAATTCAGGTGTGAACTACTCTATCCATTTCTTCAAAGCCATTTTCACCTCATCTGTTGTCAGCAAATAATTGTCCTTGAAGACTGTCTTTCATTGGACTGAACAGGTGAAAATCAGAGGATAGCAGATTGATTTGGGTATTACACAAATAACAAGTGGTGCAACATGGAAGCTGAACATTGAATATATCAGCTGGATGGTGTTTGAGAAGGAGAGAACAGATGGCTGTTTGTCCAGATTGATTTAAAAACTACAAAAAGAACACTCAAAGCGATAATATCTATTATTATTAAGGTGGCAAGCTGACAGAATTGTTAGCTTGCCGAGCAAAATGCGTAACAGCATTTTGTCCATCTTCATGTTCTGAGTTCAAATTCTGCTGAGGCCGACTTTGTGTTTCATCCTTTTGGGGTTGATAAATTAAGTACCTGTGAAACACTGGTGTTGATGTAATTGACTAGTCCCCTCCCTTAAAATTTCAGGCCTTGTGCCTATAGTAGATGTCGCACAGTGTACAATATCGTGAGGTTGTTGATTGAAGATATTGTGTCTACAGGGGGGTTGTATTGTTTGTCAAGTCACAAGAAGGACCTCAGACAGTACTTTACGCAATATGTGTGCAATTCCAAGTAATGCTGACTTTTGCAATATACCTAGATTGTAGGGTATTTCTAAAGTTTTCCAATGTTTTTTCAGATTGGGTGGTGTTGAACCCAATGCTCCGATGACAATAGGGATAGCCTTTATGTTTGACTCTCCTAGCTGCCACATCTTAGCAACCTCAATTTTCAGGTCTCCATATTTATCAACCTCTTCTCTTTCTTTAATGATGATATGTTGATCTCCTGGCACTGTCATGTCAATTATTATTATTATTATTATTAAGGTGGTGAGCTGGCAGAATTGTTAGCATGCCGGGCAAAATACTTAGCTGCATTTTGTCTGTCTTCGTGTTCTGAGTTCAAATTCTGCTAAGGTTGGCTTTGAGTTTCATCCTTTCAGAGTCTTTAAAATAAATACCAGTTGAGTACTGGGGTTGATGTAGTCAACTATTCCCCTTCTGTCAAACTTTAGGCCTTGTGCTGATAGTAGTAGTAGAAAGGATTATTATTATTATTATTATTATTATTATTATTATTATCTCTCATCCCAAAGGTTCCTTTAATACATATTATCAGTTTTCATACGATGCCTATATGTTTGAATTAAATTTTGAAATATATGTAAACAGGCTTAGGAGTGGCTGTGTGGTAAGTAGCTTGCTTACGAACCACATGGTTCCGGGTTCATTCCCACTGCGTGGCACCTTGGGCAAGTGTCTTTTACAATAACCTCGGGGCAACCAAAGCTTTGTGAGTGGATTTGGTAGACAGAAACTGAAAGAAGCCCGTCGTATATATATGTATATATATATATATATGTATGTGTGTGTATATGTTTGTGTGTCTGTGTTTGTCCCCGCAACATCGCTTGACAAATGATGCTGGAGTGTTTACGTCCCCGTAACTTAGTGGTTCGGCAAAAGAGACCGATAGAATAAGTACTTGGCTTACAAAGAATAAGTCCTGGGGTCGATTTGCTCGCCTAAAGGCGGTGCTCCAGCATGGCCACAGTTAAATGACTGAAATAATTAAAAGAGTAAAAGCGGTACTGTTTATATTTTATAAGCTATTGCTCCTGCAAATGATCTCCTCTGCTTTTAGGATGACACTCACTTCTATCCCTAGGTGTGTATACATAGCTACATACACAGGTGAAGTTATATCTATACTTACAAATATGTTTCTATATACACATGCACAGTTACACCAATAGCTGAGTTACTCACCCCCACCCCAAATACACACACACAAACATATCTTCTACCTTTGTTGCTCATACACATATGCAAGTATGTACTTTGTCCTCTGAATGCATGTACTCCATTACGCATAAACATATACTCACACTCAAGAATAAAAAATAAGAAACCCCAAACAATACATACTTTAGTACCGACAACACACTGTCTCTGCCTCTCAAACCTGAAGTGGTTGGCTTATCTGGGCTTTAGTGGTATCCACCCTGCTGGAAGCGTTTAAGCCAGTCTTCTGTTTGGGGGGTAACTTCCTTCCTCATACTAGTTATAAAGGTACCAAACGGTGTGGGCCCTTCTCTTCTCATGTAAAATTAAAAAAAAATAATAATGAATAAATAATGGAAATGTGTATTCTCTCAAATACACCTGCAACTACTATTACAGATGTTCGTTTTCTCATGCACTCTACTCACACATATAGTCATCTCACAAGCATATGCATACTGTCTCGCATATGCAAATTCTTTTATACATGTACATGTACACTACCTGCCATTCTTCAGTCCAATGACCTGTCACTAACGCCCCTGCCCCTCATTACCCACCCATCAAATTAGATCCCTACTGCATTAATCCACCTTTTTTCTCATCCATCATAGATTATATTTTTTTGTATAGGCATTGAAACATATTTTAAAGCTTTTTATTTATTTATTTTTATATTTATAGGAGTGGCTGTGTGGTAAGTAGCTTGCTTACGAACCACATGGTTCTGGGTTCAGTCCCACTGCGTGGCACCTTGGGCAAGTGTCTTTTACTATAGCCTTGGGCCGACTAAAACCTTGTCACTGGATTTGGTAGATGGAAACTGAAAAAAGCCCATCGTATATATGTATATATATATGTATGTGTGTGTATATGTTTGTGTGTCTGTGTTTGTCCCTCCAACATTGCTTAACAACTGATGCTGGTGTGTTTACATCCCTGTAACTTAGCGGTTTGGCAGAAGAGACCGATATAATAAGTACTAGGCTTACAAAGAATAAGTCCTGGGGTCGATTTGTTCGACTAAAGGTGGTGCTCCAGCATGGTCGCAGTCAAATGACTGAAACAAGTAAAAGGGTAAAAGGGATAGACGCAATCGTGACTGTTGTAAGAAACTTGCTTCCCCAACCACATGGTTCTGGGTTCACTCCTACTGCATGGCACCTTGGGCAAATGTCTTCTATTATAGCCTTGGGCCAACCAAAGCGTTGTGAGTGGATTTGGTCGACGGAAACTGAAAGAAGCCCGTTGTATATGTGTGTGTGTGTCTCTTTGTATTTGTCCCCCACCACTGCTTGATAGCCAGTGTTGGTGTGTTTATGTCCTTGTAACTTAGCATTTCAGCAAAACAGGCTGTTGGAATAAGTACCCGGCTTAAAAAAAAACGAACAAGTACTGGCATCAATTTGTTTGACCAAAATAATTGAAGGTGGTGCTCCAGCATAGTCTAATGACTCAAAACAAGTTTAAAATAAACTTTAACAGTTTCCTTCACTCAAATGCCATCCCCATAAAAAGAAACAAAAAAGCCACTCTACTCCTTCTTATTATCAGCATCATCCTCATCAATGTTGTTGATGTTCTTATATTAAATACCCATCCAACCTCTTGCAATTTGAATTTTCAGCATGTTCTGCAAACTTACGATTTTAAAGAGATAAGAACCAGAAACAGTGGTTATAATTCTTTAAAATATATCAGTGTATGTGTGTTAATTATATGCTGGATATTCACCTATTGGAAGCAGAATCAATCCTTATCCCAATACTCAAGGTAAAACACAGAAGGTCTTTGAATTCTAAACATTCTTTTGTCACTTTCACCATTTGAAATGCCGGAAGCACTGACTGTCCTTAATGGACAACTTGAAATAATGGTGTTATAATTGAAAAATTCTGATATATTTTTAAAAACCCTTTACGTATTCCAATCATAGGAATGTGGCCATGCTAGGGCACTACCTTGAAGGATTTTGTCGAACCTTGAAGAGTTTAGGGGCACCACCTTGAAGGGTTTTGCTGACCTCAGTACTTCTTTTTAAAGTCTGGTACATATTCTGCTGGTCACTTCTGTCAAACTGCTAAGTTATGAGGATGTAAACAAACTAACACTGGTTGTCAAATGGTGAGAGAACAGACAAGGCACACTAACACATATATGCATACACACACACATATTTATACTTACACACACATATAAACAATGAGTTTTCACAATTTCCATCTACCAGTTTCACTCACAAGGCATTGGTCAGCCTAGGGTCATAGTAGTAGGTGTTGTGCAGTGGGACTGAACCCAAGACTGCAAAGTTTCAAAGTGAGCTTCTTAAGCTCACGGCCATGAAAATAAATAAAAATAAATAATCTGATCCACTTTTTTTTCTCTCAGAAATCTTAATAAATTGGATGTGAAGGGAGAGAGAAAGAGAGAGAGAGAGAGAGAGAGAGAGAGAGAGAGAGAGAGAGAGAGAGAAAGAAAGAAAGAGGTGAAGATTTCTTATCTACTTTGACCACCTCTACCTCCACTACAGACTATTGCCTACTTTCTCCAGCTGTATTCATGTTTCTAATGGTCTAGCCCCTTTGATACCAACCCATCTCAGATGTCTTTGGTTTTATGAGACAAACTTCCTCCTTCAGAATGATCTTAAAAACCTTCCTTCAAAATTTAATGTTGTAGTGAAAATGGTACTCCCCTTCCCACGTAACAAAGTGGTATGTGTTGGCCTCTATAAAGTCAGACAGTTAGTCATTGTAGGAAGTGAGTAGTAGTAGTAGTAGTAGTAGAGTCATTGTATGAGTTCTCTGTTGGAGTCCAATTACATGATATATATGAGTTTGAGTTACTGTCAAGTCAGACAGTTTCAAAGTCATTGTCTTGTGGAGCTATCAGCAATAGCATGATAGACAAGTCAAAGATAGTAAGATGTGGAATACCTCCACACAACATAATAGTGGCGACAAGAATATTACAGTGCCGACAATAACATACAAGTGGATGAGAATCCACATTATAACAACAAGCTTAATAATCCTTTCTACTAAATGCACAAGGCCTGAAATGTTGGGAGTGGAGGCTCATCAGTTACATTGACCTCAGTATGCAACTAGTACTTAATTTATCAACCCTGAAAAGATGAAAGGCAAAGTTGACCTCGGCAGAATTTGAACTCAGAACGAACAGAGTACTGCCATAATAATGACAGTTATTTTACTAAATTCTTCATTATTTTCAAAATTAATTGAAACAAAGACAGTGTATGTCAACAGAAACATTGATGGTAACAAAAGGGTTGGCAGGGTACTAACATCAACAGAGTATTCTTCTCAATTCCATGTATACACATGCACCTACACATACATGTATCTACACATATACATGCATACATTAAGGCGGCGAGCTGGCAGAAACGTTAGCACGCCGGGCAAAATGCTTAGCGGTATTTCATCTGCCGTTACGTTCTGAGTTCAAATTCCGCCGACTTTGCCTTTCATCCTTTTGGGGTAGATAAATTAAAGTACTAGTTGCACACTGGGGTTGATACAATCGACTTAGTCCCTTTGTCTGTCCTTGTTTGTCCTCTCTATGTGTAGCCCCTTGAGGGCACTAAAGAATTACATATACATACATACACCCACCTACCCCAATAGCAGTATTGTACAAATAAGCCTCTATGTGGTCACATGACCTAGAAATAGCAATCAAATGTGTCTCAATAGCTCTGATGGTATTACACAATATTACGTAAGCAGAAGTAAACCTTAATTTTAGGAAGCTGAGTTTTATATCAAAGAAGTTACAGTCACACATATACACATACACTCTCTCCCCCCTCTTCAATACACACCTACACCATCTTTTTGTCTTACATAGTTTATCACAAACAGACCCATCCTTTCTCTCTCATCTCCCACATACTCTATCTTACTGTATCACAGATAAAACACCTTTTTTCACATACATACACACACTCTGCCACATAGACTTTTTGTGTTGCATTTTCGGATCTAGTTCAAAACGGGGGCACCAGTTTTCATTTATGTTTTATGTAGTGTTTTTGGTTCCGAAAGACTTTCAAACTTCGTATACTTATCTATTTTGTGTTATAGAACAGAAAAAAATTTTTGTATTCAAATTTATTTCATGTAAAAAATTGTCTTATTTCGATAATTTCAACCAATCACTGACAAGTATTCAGCTGTTTACAGTTACTCCTTTGGCAGTTTAAGCGATGTAAAGCGTATTTAATCTCCAAGGGTTAGGGTTAGTCCTAGAAATAGCAGCCAAATATTCCTCAAATCACGGTACATAGAAAATTAGCGAAAAGTTGTTGAACAGAAAATAAGTACAAACACAGATACGCACAGCGTATATAACTGACTTGCTCCTTCCCTCAAAAACCAGGCCTTGTGCCTATAATAGAAAGGTTTATTAGCTCCTGCCAATATGCTTCAGCCATCTTTTGACAAGGAAATAATGATTTTATCACCGCCAGAATCGTTTGAGAATCGTTTGTTTACGTAGTCAGCACTTACTGTATAAGACTGAATGGACGTCAGTCATTGGTTGAAATTACAGAAATACGACAACTTTAACATGAAATAACTTGCGATGTACGTTTTTTTTGTTAAGAAGACTAAGAGAAAAAGATGTTTTATATGACACATTCTACCAGTGTCCCAAGTTTCAAAGTGTTTCGTTAAGAAAATACTGGTGCCCCCGTTTTGAACTAGATCCGCATTTTCTATCACGTATATATGCACTTCCTATACTTTACACACCCACACATAATCTCTCTCCTTTACCTGTTCTGTCATGCACACACACACACACACACACACACACACACACACACACACACACACTTGTGTCTGTGTGTACATATATACTTGTATATAGAAGCCAGTATGCTCCGTTGGATGTGTAATGTCAATGTGAATACCCGTCAGAGTGTAAGTATCTTGAGAGAAAAGCTGAACATTAGAAGCATCAGTTGTGGCGTGCAAGAGAGACGATTGCGCTGGTATGGACATGTGGTGAGAATGGAGGAGGATAGCTGCGTGAAAAAGTGCCACACCCTAACAGTTGAGGGAACCCGTGGAAGAGGTAGGCCCAGGAAGACCTGGGCTGAGGTGGTGAGGCAAGACCTTCGTACATTGGGCCTCACCGAGGCGATGACTACGGACCGAGACCTTTGGAAATGGGCTGTGCGTGAGAAGACCCGGCAAGCCAAGTAAGATCGTTGCCAGTGCCCCTGGACTGGTTCTTGTGCGGGTGGCACATGAGATGCACCATTTTGAGCGTGGCCGTTGCCAGTACCGCCTGACTGGCTCCTGTAGGATTTTCGAGCGAGATCGTTGCCAGTGCCCCTGGACTGGCTTGTGCGGGTGGCACATAAAAGACACCATTTCGAGCGTGGCCGTTTTCGTGCGGGTGACACGTAAAAGCACCCACTACACTCTCTGAGTGGTTGGCGTTAGGAAGGGCATCCAGCTGTAGAAACTCTGCCAAATCAGACTGGAGCCTGGTGTTGCCATCCGGTTTCACCAGTCCTCAGTCAAATCGTCCAACCCATGCTAGCATGGAAAGCGGACGTTAAACGATGATGATGATGATGATGATATATATATATCACTTTGTGTCTCTCACATGTGAACATAGGCATACACATTTTGTTCCTCATTATCCCACTCATATACACCCTACCCTTCACAGAATATAATACCTTTATTCATCCATTTCTACTTCATTCACACACAGATACACACAACTACACACACAACTCTCTCTCCTACATTCAATCTCATTTAATAACCATGTCTTCCTGTTTTTTGGTTTTTTAAAATTTTTATCTGCTATCCTCCACATGTTTTCATCTTCATCTTCCTATCAACACTGACTGAGGGAAATACCTGAGGGAAAATTCTACATACTAGACACACACACAGTAAAGTCTCACATCAGTGATATTGTCAGATAAAAGACTTCGATTTACTGCAATTATCCATACATTTAGTAGACAAAATCTCCCCCCAGAGGGTTTAGACCCTAAAGGTACAAAAAGTGAGATAACACCAATAAAGACAACTAATTGAAATTTTTGGATACTAAAGATAGGAGTGGATCTTGTCTTTAAAGTCAACACTCTTTCTTATTTACACACATTGCTTTGTATAGGTTCTTATAAAAACATGGTGTGTTTATTTTACATACATAGGCATACACATCATTTTCCCTCCTTTCCTTAAACATACAACCTCCTCACTCCTTCACATGTCCTGTAATTATAGATGGAGAACACTAAGCATAGTGTGTGGAATGTGCTGAAGACACAAAAAAATCCTCCATTTCTGTGATGAAAAGATTATGTTAAAATCCCTTGAGGCTTTCTCTTAGCCCCAGGGATAATATCTCACTTGACAGAGAATTAAAGCTAGATGTGGTTCAAAGAATACAATAGTGATGTTTTAAAGCTGAACTCTGCTATGACATACACCCTTGGGAACTATTTATATCCCCATCCTCCACACTGTCTTTTTTATCAGTTCCTTTTTCTTTTCCTTCTTTTATATACAGTTATGTATTTTATAAATATATTGGCCCTGATTTGTTACTACTTGTTAACCCCATTGTGCACACCCCACTCCATGGAAACTCCATCTCTACCCCCCCCCCCACGCACCACCACCACCACCACCATCTTAAAGAGTAAATTGGATTATCAGTTCTTGATATACATTTAAAAAGATGTGATGGTCATGGCTAGAATCCTTTACTTTATGGTCTGCTTCATGAACAGCAACAACACCTAAGGAAGCTCTATGTTAGGGGTTGGAAAACTGGGGTAAGTTACCCCAAGTGGGGTAAAAATGAAATTCTTGGAGGTAATGAAGACTCATTAGACATATATAAAATTATATAAAAAAATGTGTTCCCTGTTATCTCTGATTTTCTTCCATTTGAATCAAGGGGATAATGTTGGTGTAAATAAATATATTTTGGGGTAATTGGTTAAAAAAGTTCCCCCGATCCCTGCTCTATGTGGTCATTTGATTTCTAGAAATAGCAACCAAATTCACCCTCAAATCACTCTTCATACTAAAAGACTTGACAGTCAAGGCTGAAATGCCTTTAATCATAGGTCTGTCTATTCTATCACAACTAAATAATTTAATAAGGTGGCCTGTATGTGATCTCTTACTTTTCTAGAAATAATAATCAAAATAATTTTAACCCTTTGTTATCAGTTACCACATTTCTATTAAAATACACTGCTTTTGTTTAAATTAATTTTGAAAATAATGAAGAATTTAGTAAAATAAACTTTATCATTATTAAGTTGGTGTTTGAAGCATAAAATCAGGAAAAAGTTTGGTGAAAGGTTTTAATTTAGAGCATGTCTGCATATAAGGGTAGTTGGTCATGGTTGAATAGTTTTTATTATAAGTTTCCAACAGAGTTGATCTTGTTCAACAACAAAGAATGTATCAGACACTTCTTGCTCATCTTTTCCTAATTCTTAGTTTTGACATTCTAATCACTAAATTCTGTTAGTCCATCTTCTGCTATCACAGCTAAAAATACTCCCCCCCCCTTTTTTAAATGAAAGAGCTGTTGTCTGTTTCTTTAGCTGTCTACCCCTGTTTTATTAACTGTCTATCTCTACTTTTGTATCATTAGCTAACTTCCTCTATATACTGTTTCATTAACTTTCTATCTTTGTTTTTTGCTGTCTCATTAATTCTGCCTCTGTCTCCTTTGGTCTCATTAGCTGTCTACCTCTGTCTCTTGTCTCATTAACTGTCTGCTTTTTCTCATTAAATATCTCCCTGTCTCTTGTCTTATTACCTCTTAAGTATTCCTCTCTCTTTTCTGTCTTATTAACTGCCTATCTCCACTTCCTGTCTCATTGACTGTCTACTTCTGTTTTCTCTCTTCTTAATTGTATACCTCTAGATTTTACTCATTAACAATTTACCTGCCTTGTCTGTCATTGACCATCTATCTCTTTCTCCACTCGTTAACTACCTGTCTTTTGTCTCTTTACTGTTCTATCTCTGCTTCCAGTCTCGTTATATCTACTATCTTCTACCTTGTTAATTGTGTACCTCTAGATCTTTCATATTAAAAGTCTACCTCTGTCTCATCTTTCATTAACTATCTACTTTTATCTCCTCTCATCAACTGCCCACTTCTTTCTCTTTTCTCAGTTAAATATCTACCTATATCTCCTATTTCATTATCTACCTCTATTTCCTGACCCATCAGCTGTCTGTTGTCTGTATTGTTAACTGCTCAACTCTTTCTCATTTAACTGTTTACAATATCTCTGTCTTTCTCATCTCATCAGCGGTCACCTAGTCCTGTCTCATTAACTGTCTACTTGCATCCGTCTCATTAACAGTCTAGTGTATTCTTTGTCACGAACGGCATACTTTTGAACTGAATTGCTGTTTCTGTTTGCTAACATAAGTAATGCTATTATAGAGATATACAGAGGTGCTGGAGGTTAGACAGTTATTGAAACAGAAAGTAGAGGTAGACAGCTGTTTAGACAAGAGTTATAAGACAATTGATGAAATAGGATATATATGGGTAGGCAGCGAATGAGATGAGATGCAGGTACACAGACAATGAGAGAAATACGTGTAGACCACACACAGCTAGCAAGTGACCATATGTTACACTCACACACTCTATATTACTATTTCACTCAATATTTATGCTACACGCCCCATACTGTCTTTTTCTCTGTTTCTTCCTTTTCTGTAGTATCAGTAAGAAAGTAACCATTATATATATGTTTGTGTCAGTGTAGGCATGTACTTATATCTCTCCTCTTCCTAACATCTATTTTCCGTGCTTGCTTGGGTCAGACAAAATTTGTTGTCCCTAGTCAGATTCTCTTCCTGATACTAATTTCCACCTGTTTCCATGCAAGGGAATATTTCCTCTAGCCCTTTGAACACAAATGTTTCATGGAAGATTGTAGAGCTTTGTTAACTAACAATCAGTGCATGATGTGAAGACAAAGAAACAAAAACACACACGTATGAGTATAGATCACACACACACACACACACACACACACATATATATATATATATATATATATATATATATGAATGCAGTAACCCAGTGGGCACAAAAAAAAACAAAAAAAAAACAAATGCAGCTGAACAAAGAAAAGTTTGAGCTCATCCACTTTGGAAAAGAGGGCACACTCAAACCATATACACTACTGTCCGGAGACCTTGAACCTTCGGATAATATCAGAGACTTAAGTGTAATTGTTGACGGCAACCTTAGCTGGAGTGTGCACATCAACAAAAAAGTCAATGTTGCCCAAGAATGTGCTCATGGATCTCAGAACTTTTCAATCTAGGGATTATGAAACCATCATCCTTCTCTTTTCTGCATTTGCCTGGCCCCATCTCGAATACTGCTGCTCATTGTGGTTCCCCTACAAAAAAACCAGACATAATGAGGATCAAAGCACCACAAAGATCAATCACTAAAAAAATAAATGGCATGACAGGACTTGATTATTGGGCTCGACTTAAACAGCTGAAACTCTATTTTCTGCAACACTGCCATGAGCAATACATTATTTGCACAATGTGCAAAATATTCCACCAGTATTATCCAAATGATAATTTCTTCACTGCAAATAGTCCTGCTCTTTTCAATGTTATCCTGAAAGAAATTAAAGTAGAAAAAGACCCCACAAACTTTCAAATGATGCCTAGACAAATCCCTCCAGGAAATACCGGATAAATCATCTACACTTGGATACGTCTCAGCCAACAACAACTCTCTGCTTGGGTGGTCCATGGTGTCCCAAAATAATTAGCTAAAAGACTTTTCCAGGTGGTGCTATTGAGTTAGTCATGGCCTGGGCCGATAATGGCTGAAACCAATGTAAGTTACACACACACACACACACACACACACACATTATCATTTCATACCTAGATTACCATGCTTGCAGACATATTTTTCATGAAGGACTGGAAACAAACAACATTACTTGCACGATAGTACCATTACTACTACAACCAAGGGCGTGCACGCACTCACACACACACACACACACATACGTGCGCACGTAAGTAAATATGCAACAGGTTTCTTTCAGTTTCTGCCTACCAAATCCACTCCCAAGGCTTTCGTTAGCTCTGGGATATAGTAGAAGATACTTGTCTGTAACAACCAGGCAGTCAAACTTGCATCTATAATATATATATGTATCTTTCTGTCCGTCTTTGTGTGTGTGTGTGTGTTTTGAAGTTGAGAAGCATTATTTTACTCTACCTTTGATATTCAAATACTATTTTCTCCATTTTGTTTTGCACCTAATGCTCACGTGTGTGTGTGTCGTATACTTAAATGGATATATATATATATATATATATATATATATATATATATATATATATATATATATATATATATTATATAATGTGCATTTGTACAATAATCTTTTCTACTATAGGCACAAGGCCTGAAATTTCAGGGAAGGGGTGTGCCAGTCAATTATATCGACCCCAGTGCTTGACTGGTACTTATTTTAACCCCCCCCCCCACCAGGATGAAAGGTAAAGCCGATCTTGGTGGAATTTGAACTCCGAATGTAAAGATGGATGAAATGTCATTAAGCATTTTGCCTGGCATGCTAATGGCTCTGTCAGCTTGCTGCCTTAGCACATGTGTATAACAATAATAATAATACACAAACATATACACGCATGCACAAAAGTTATAATGGTGCTTCATATATCCAACTGCCTAGTGTGTTCTGAACTTGCACACATCTGCACATAATGCACTGTTGAAGACCTGAATGAATTCAGTGTATGAAATGGATGAGCACTCCATAAGCTCTTTTGCCCCTAATGAACATACCCACTCTATCCAACATGTGTATTGAATCCTTATTTGAACTATAAGTCTCCCCAGCTCTATACTGGGCTTATCACACACACACACACACACACACACACACACACACACACACACACACACACACACACACACACACACACACACACACACACACACACACACACACACACACACACACACACACACACACACACACACACACACACACACACACACACACACACACACACACACACACACACACACACACACACACACACACACACACACACACACACACACACACACACACACACACACACACACACACACACACACACACACACACACACACACACACACACACACACACACACACACACACACACACACACACACACACACACACACACACACACACACACACACACACACACACACACACACACACACACACACTCTCTCTCTCTCTCTCTCTCTCTCTCTCTCTCTCTCACACACATGCATGCAGACATACATACACACCCACACCACATACTTATACATATATATATATTCTCCCATACATACATACACATGAATGGATCTCCAGTGATTTCAATGAAGTGTATTCAGTTGTTCAGTCAACTATGTGAATGAGCATTCCACAGATGTGTACCCACTGATGCAGTTCTCCAGCAGAATCAGCATGACACTCCATGATAAAGTTGTATCTTTGAATTAAAGATATAAAACCTTCCAAAGAGCTTCTATACAGTTTCTGTCTACCCAGTTTAATTCATAGAAGCTATTGAAAATTTCACTTGTAGAGGTTATAGAAAATGACGTTTGCCCAAGATGCCACACATTGGGATTGAACCCAAGTCCTTATGCTTGTGAAGCAAATTTCTTAATTATTCAGCCATACAGTTATAGTCTTGGTTTAATCCTGATGTGTGGCTTCTTCTTGGGCACACTCAAGTCTCTAGAATGGTGGCAGTGACAGAGAGGTATAATATATTTACATATATAATATATATATATATATATCCTTGTGTGTGTGTGTGTGTGTGTGTGTGTGTGTGTGTGTGTGCATGCATGGATGCTTATGTATATATATGTATATATATATTCAAATTTATCAGAATATTGGGCTGAAGAGTCGGAATAGAGTAATTTCATACTCTTAACCGTGAAACGTCGTATCCAATTAACTAAAGGCAGGTTTGTTTTTGCTTTTCCCTTCGTTTTTTTGTTCTATGTGTGCCATAAATATCGCCATCCGTTTAGAGAAAATATATATATATATATATATATGTCAGCTAGTTGGTTATTATTGCTGGTTCTCTTATACTTTGTCACCTCATCCTGATGTCTTCCACTTTCCTGTGACCCTTATCTCTATTGCTCACCCCTCTGTTGTTCTACTATCACTGACTCATCTGCATCTCTGCTGTCTCCCACTTTTCTGACATCCTTATCCATCCTCATCACTTGATTTCCCCTGTTCAGTATACTCTCATTTCTCCTCTACTCATTTCCTTGTCGCTCTTATCCCTTCATTGGTATGATTCCCACTTATTTCCTATTCCCCTTCCAATGTCCTCACCATTTGTCATCCTTGTCCCTAAGAAACCTCACCACACTGGATCTATTGCACCTGGTGCACTGTACTCTCACTCTTATTCTCCCCTCTTGTCCTGCCAGCCATCTCTTTGTTCATTCTGCATTACACTTTTGCTCCTTTTCACCCATACCTTCTGGCACTCCCTCTGTCCTCCCTCTATCGCCTGGGTCACATTGTTAATGTTCTATTCTTTTGCTCACATTGCCTCAATTGCACATACTTATCTCAAAATGTTGAGTGTCGTTATCATTTCTCTCTCTTATAACTTAGCAATATTCATGTCTCTATCTATCTTATCCTTTGTACCTTGCACATTGTAAAGAGGTTGGTGAGTGAGCAGACATGGAGTCAAGAGGCCCCTTTAGTCTTGTTGTGGATACACCTCTAAAGTATTGATACCAAAAACAAAAAAAAAAAAAAGCACCAAGTACACTTTGAGAGGATTCTTTGTTGAGGATATGACATCTCCCTAGTAATGGTGTCATGAAAAAAGAAACCGGTAAACTCTGTAAAGGGGTTGGAAGTAGGAAGGGTTTCCAGCCATAGAAACTGAGGGACAAATGAAACTCGAGAGTAGACTGCTGTTTCCTTATTTCTCTAGGTCAGGGGTCACCAAACTCTGACCCATGAGATCAATTCATTCAGCACGCCACCGCACTGTACCTTTTGCGTAAGTACCTGCAATGAGAATTCATTTGCCTCTGGTATGGCATCAGTGTTTGGAACAACTTATGTCTGTGAGCAAACATTTTCAATAATGAAGTATATGAAGTCAGCACATCGAATGAAGTTGACTGACGATCATTTGAAAGCAATTCTCTTGGTTAGATGCAGCAATTCCAAAGTAAATATTGATGATGTCTTAAAGGTTAAACGTCAGTTTCACAAATCTCACTAACCTTTTTTGCTACTTAGTTTGTGAGATTTGGATATGTGCGTACTAGGTGTGATATAACTATCTTGTTGCTAACGTCACCTTCTTTGGTAACTTTTTGGTAAACAAATATGTTGGTTGTCTTTATTTTTGTGGATTCACTGTATTATATTGAACAAAATGGTTATGTGCCATCAGATAATATTTGCACTCATGGTGTATATTTTACATTATGATGTGTGTGTGCGTTTGTGTAAAGGAAGGGGAGGGAGTCATATTGAAACTTTGTTATTGGTTTCAAATTTTGGCCCAGGACCAGCAAGTTCAAGGGATGGGGTAAGTCAATTACATTGACCCCAGTGTTCAACTGGTACTTATTTTATCACCTTCTGCCTCCAAAGGATGAAAGGCAAAGTTGACCTCAGCGGAATTTGAACTCAGAATGTAAAGACAGGTGAAATACCACGAAGCATTTTACCCAGCATAGTAACGATTCTGCCAGTTCGCTGCCTTGAAAATAAAAAAAAAGGAAGGAAAAGCTTTGTGCTGTTGATATGTTCTATCTGACATGCCTTGCTGATCTCTCTCTCCTTATGTCAGTAGCTGAATCTAAGGGCATTTATCCACTCTCAGCATGCAGAAACAACTAAGTAACCATAGTGTGGCTGTTTGCTTTGCTGGAAGTAGCATCCTAATTCCCTCAAATTCACTTCCTTGCTATCTTAACATAATAGATAATTCAGCAGTAGTTGCACCTAAAAAAGGATGGGATTGTCAAACTGAACCAGGGCTGACAGGGTAGGTGGTGGCTAAACAACAATAGTGAACTTTGATTATTATGGTGGAAAATCTTTTTTATCTTTTACTTGTTTCAGTCCTTAGACTGCAGCCATGCTGGGGCATTGCCTTGAAGAATTTTAGTTAAATGAATCAGCACCAGTATGTATTTTCTAAAGTACTGGTACTTATCCTATCAGCCTCTTTTGCTGAACCACAAAGTTATGGAGATGTTAACATACCAACACCAGTTGTCAAGCAGTGGGTGGGTGGACAAACAGACACAAACACACACATGTACGATGAGTATTTTTCAGTTTCTCTTTACAAATCCACTCACAAGGCTTTGGTTGGCCCAAGGCTATAGTAGAAGACACTTTCCCAATGCAGTGGGATTGAATCCAGAACCATGTGGTTGGGAAGCAAACTTCTTACCACATGGTGGTGCAGCTGTTTAGTAATTTATTGTTCTGTGTTGAAATAAACACCAGCAATGTATTAGGGATGTGTACAAAACTAAAACTGGATTTGAGACTGGCTGTGTCATAGAGAATCTCAACTCTCTTCATAACCATATCCACTGCATACTTCTATTGCAACTTTTATTAACATTAAAAAATAACAAGGATAAAAATGTGATACAATAGTAAAATGGCTAGTGCATAAGTCTTTATAAGAAAATATTATTTAGTGGAAATCATTAAATGTTTTTTTTCTCTGATTCAATATGAATTGTGTCATCAACTTTCTTATGACTTATCTTTTACTTGTTGAATATATGACAATAGACAATTTTCCTCTTGGTAACCTCACTAGTGCAGGTGGCAAAGTGGTTGGCATTAGGAAGGGCATCCAACTATAGAAACCATGCGTTAATCTGACATTGGAGCTTGATGTAACCCTGCTGCTTGGTGGATCCTGTTAAACCATCCAACTCATGCCAGCATAGAAAACAGGCATTAAATGGTGATGAGGATGTAGTATGAAAAAATTACTCCTGCTCCTTCTCCTCCATCCCACAAAAATACAAGAGTGAGCTAAAGGAAATAACTCAACTTAGCCAATAGCATGACTTAAAGTATGGTAGATGGTGATGTACTGAATGATATTTGTCAAAATTGCAGAATTAAGTGAAATTTACCTGTTAAGTTTTTGCTCTCTTCCAGTACATTGAGAATCTTGCTGAGTAGGTCATTCAGTACATCATCACTTGCCTGACTTGTAGCATTAGTTGGTCAACTCTTGTGATGAACTAAAGCTTAATATCTAGTTTGGATGACCTTGGTATGAGTAAGTAAAATGCCTTGTTTGACAGCTCATTGTTGTCGGCCTGTTGCCAGAATCTAACTTGTTGATGTGTAAGCTACATGTTAATACCAGTTGGGCAGAGCAATGATCAAAAATATTCCATTCATGATCATCTGTTTTTTCTTTTCCTTCTTACAACATTTATGAAATGTCTTCATACATGTCCTTTTAAGACAGTAATGCGTGATTTAAGGTAGAGTTAGCTGATGTTTCTAAAAGGTTGAGTGACCATATAGAGGTTTTTTTGTTGGTTGTTGTTTTGCCCCAGTTTAGTCATGATCAAATAATCCCATGATCAAAGGCATTTCAACCATGACCAAACTGTCTTTTTAGGAGAAAAATCTAGGACCACCTTGTCTGATGGGTGGTAGATGGTGATATGAGTTGAAATACATTGTTATTTCTTGCAAGTTGACTGATTATGTAGAACAGAGGTTCACAATCATTTTTTGCCAATGGACCCCTTTGATTTCTATTTTACTCAAGGGTGAGTCTCTCAAAGCCACTCAATGTATAAAAACTATTATATTTATGATTAAATATCATTAGGAATTCTGTGAAAAATGCTTAAATTGTTTGTGTATTGTAGAAATATAACCAGTTTACAACACATAAATTTTAACAAAATTTTATAGGAACTTTAAAGGTCCATATGGACCCTGGTTGAAAACTACTGATGTAGAGGCTCCCTCATTGCTAACATTAAAATGGTGGCATTTACAATAATTCATTTAAGAATTTCACTGCAGAGAAATAAATATAAAATAATAAATAGTAAAACCTTAAGAAACTACATGTAAAATAGGCCTTTCCTTCTTTGTGATGTATATCATCGAAAGATATACACACTGGTAAGGAAACAGATTAACTGGCGCTTTTGAATTAAAATACCTTGTTGAATTTCAGAAGGTATAATTTACCCTATATTCATCTAGTATTTCAGGCTGAACTGATTACAACACCCCAGGTACCTTGGCTCTGGGGTGCAAAACTAGGAGTATTGCAGTGCAGACAGTAGCACAGAGTGTGACAGCAGAGGGATCTCAAAGAAATATGATTGGGATGTAGCTTTGCTCCCTTAGTGTAAGGAGTTAAGGGCCAAAACACTTGCACGAGGAGTGTGGTGGGGTGGGGGATGCTGTTTAACTCACCTTAGAATTTCTTATTACTTTGTGTTATTTGTTTAGTGTTGTTTTGAAAAGTATAAATTTGGTGCTGAAAGCACTGATTGATTGCTAATATTTTCCTTTATATCTACACCCACCCAGTGTACCATTTCCTTCAACCTACCTTCTGCTGCTTAATATGATACCTTGAAGACAGCTGCATCAAGAAGTGCCGATCTTTAATTGTGGAGGGAAGTGATGAGAAAGGATCCTCAGACGTTGGGCCTCAGTGAGGAGATGACAAGGGACTGAGACTTCTAGTGGTTTGCTGTGCATGAGAAGACATATTAAACTAAGTAAAACTGTAGTTGTCCATGAATTGTAGTTGCACATCCTCTGCAACTCACTTGCACCTGAGAGACCCCTAGTGTTGCAGGCGTGTGGGTACTGGTGCTTTTAGCATCTGTGCCAGTGCCATGTAAAAGCATCTAGTACACTCTGTAAGATGGTTGGCATCCAGTCATAGAAACCAGGCCAAAACAGACTAATGAAGCCTGGCCAGCTCTTGTCAAGCCGTCTGACCCATGCCAGCATGGAGAACGGATGCTAAATGATTATTATTATTATGATGATGACTGACAGTCATTCCTATTTTCATGATGGAAATCAGGACCAACAAACAAAAAGGGTAGATGTGTTGAATAAGCATCTCACCCCTTTTCATTTTCTTTTCTTTTTTTTTTTCATAATTCTGCCTGAAAAATACCTTCCCAGTGATTTCCTCTACTACCCCACCCCAACACTCCAGAAGTTATGAAATTTGTTTGTTCATTTGCTCTTGTGTAAGTGAATTTTGAATGACAACATGAAGGAGGCCTCAGTGTGTATGCTTGACATGCTAGAAATATCAGCTAGTAGCCTCCCCCTTCTTCAAACCACACACACCTTTTACATCTTATAAAATGAAAACAAACATTGGATAGTCTGTGGCCCTAAACTTTAAATAGTTAGGGTTACACTTAAGCTTTAGGATTGACTATTAGGGTTTATGGTTTAGGATTAGATTTTAGGGTTAAAATTTAGGATTAGGGTTTAAGGTTAATGTGAGAGGTTAAGATTAGAATTCAGGTTTAGGGTTAGGATTTAGCTGTAATCAGTGTATTTTTCAACATGGAATTCCCCCTTAACTTTTGAAAAACATCAAAAACAAAAGAGATGGTGCTGGAGTAGGAGTGAAATTGTTTTGATAAAATTGAAAATTGAAATCTCTGTTGAAAACCTGAAGAAATTATTTTAAAATATCAAAAGAAAAGTGGGTGTGTGATGTTTGAAGGAGATTTGGTTGTTATTTCTAATGTGTTAAGCAATTATATTCAGGTTTCCTCAATGGTGTGTGCTGGTTCAATGGGTATCAATACATGGCACAAATGAACAGACATGTTTAAAAACATCTGGATGGCTGTGTCACATGGATGTGAAAGCCAGGAGGGTGGGAATAAAACGTAATTAAACAAATTTTTTTTCAGACTCGTAATTTTCATATGATTTTTTACATAGAAAAAAAAAAAAAAAAAAATCTTGAAAAAGTTAAAAACAAAAACATTGGTTGGGAGTAAATTGAAATTTTGAAATTCTGTTTTTGGGCAAAATCAAAATTTCTGTTATTGAAAAAAAGTTTGGATGTGAATTTCACTTGTTCACCCCAAGAATGACTTTATATATGACTTGGTGTTTTATAATATTAATTATTTGCAGTGGTAGGAGGATTGGTAAAGCACAGGACAACATATCTTATGGTATTTGGTTATATTCCTTTACGTTCCAAGTTCAGATTCTGCTAGGGTCAAGTGGCCTTTCAGTAATCTGGGGGTAGGAGAGTAACACCTTTTAAGATTTAGTAATCTTTATTGAAGTTGTGTTTTGATATACAATCACCCTTCAAATTGCACATGAATTCTGCTTATAGAACCCAAGGGCCATGTGTTGATGTTCAAGTGGATGAGGGGTTAAATTTGCCACCCAAGAACAGGAACACTCCTGATGCACTTCTATATAGTTTCCATCCACTAAACTTCACTAACAAGGCTGTAGCTGACCCAAGGATGTTGAAGAAGCCATCTACCCAAGATGCCATGCAGTGTGACAGTAGGATTGAACAGGAAATTATGTAGTTGGCACAGGCATGGGTCTGTGGTTAAGAAACTTGCTTTGCAACCACAAGGTTTCAGGTTCAGTCCCACTGTGCAGCACTTTAAATAAGTGCCTTCTGTTAAAGCCCCAGACCAACCAATGTCTTGTAAGTGAATCTGGTACATGGAAACTTTAAGGAAGCTCATTGTATATATATATGTATATATGTGTGTTATGGTGTGTTTGTCCCCCCTCCCCCACTTGACAACTGGTGTTAGTTTACGTCCCCATAATTTAGTGGTTTGACAAAACAGACTGATAGAATAAGTACCAGACTTTAAAAAAGTAAATACTGGGGGCAATTTTGTTAACTACACCCTTCGAGGTAGTGCCCCAGCATGGCCACTATGAAATGACTAAAACAAGTAAAATAAAAGGTAAAATATATGCCGTGACCTTCTTAACCAAATAACCACACCTGTGCCCATGATACATGTAATAGACTAGCATCCAGAAGATTTGTTTTGCGTATGCTTTATGTTAACGAAACTGAAACCATTTATATCAAGGGTTCTCAACCAGCGTCCATATGGCCCCTGAGGGTCCATATAAGATTTGGAGTGGGTGGGGGTGGGGGTTCATGCAACAGAATAGTAAATTGGGGATCCATAATAGTATTTTAAGGGCCTCTGAAAAAAGTTTGCTTTAGATGTATGTATTGGTATGTATTGCAAGAAATTTCTATCTCTAACATTTTATATAGTTCAACCTATACAAGTTAATGAGTGAAAAACAAAACAGGAAATTTGAAAGAAGTCTCAATGAAACTAGTTTTTAAACATTGAATGGCTATTGGGGGTCCACCAGAATGAAATAGTAATCAAAGAGGTCCATAGATGAAAAATGGTTGAGAACCCCTGATTTACATTAAGACTTTACATAGCTCATATTACAATCCCAGACCCACAAGCATATTACCACATTTCTCTGTCTTTTCTATCATGACTACATTTGCTTATGCTCCCCTGAACTAGCTGGTTACATGTTACCTTTATCCAACACACCTGTCTCTCCTACTCTCATTGCCCCTACAGTTTAATTCCCTATCCTTACTCTCAAACCCTCTGGAGTTTCCACTCATCCCACAGTTTTCCAGCAAATGTCAACTTTTTTCTTATTTTTTCAGGGAAGAGGGACTGTGGCTATGGCTTTTACAGACCCCCTGAGATCAGTTAATTTTCCTTTTGAACAGTTGCAGGACATGTACAGAAACAGAATTTGAGAGGGGTGACAACAATTACTAACCAGTAACAAGCCTGCTTAATGAAAAATCATAATATTTGAGAAACCCAATCAAATTCTTAAAGATCTATAAGCATTAACCTTTCTGCATTCATATTTTTAACAAGAATATATCTCTCCATAAGTGTTTGAATTAAATTTCAAAATAAGAATCTTTTATCTTTTACTTGTTTCAGTCATTTGACTGTGGCCATGCTGGGGCTTAGTTTTTTAAGCCTGGTTACTTATTCTATCATCTCCGTTTGCCAAACTGCTAAGTTACCAGGATAAAAACATACCAACACTGGTAGTCAAATGGTTGTCACACACATACACTTCTTTCATTTCCTGTCTACCAAATCCATTCACAAGGCTTTTGTTGGTCCGAGACTATAGTAGAAGACACTAGCTCCAGTTGCCATGCAGTGTATTTCAACCCAGAAACCTGGTTGAGAAGCAAACTTCTTACCATACAGCCATGCCTGCATCAATAAATAAATATTTGAAAATAAATTTTCAAGGTGATTTGCTTGATGGTTAAGTAATGCAAATTTGAATTAAGTGTTCTGCCCTAGGAACACAGAAAAGCACTTGCCATGGGTTTGAACTTGTGATTCATGGGCAGGCGGTGTAATAATTTTCCTAGTTGGCTACTTCAGTTTTACTGTCTCTGTTTCATTTGTGCCTAACGTCTGAATGACAAAAACTGTGCAGTAAATCAGTGCAGGATTGCAGTGTTGAAACTCAGCACAGTAAATGATCCTAATTTTCCATGTATTAAGATTGTTGGAGGCTGTATGTGTGTGCATGAAGGAGAGAGAGAGAGAGATAGTAAGTGAGGGATGAGAGAGAGAGAGATGGGAAGTGAGGGATGAGAGAATCATGTATATAGAGAAGTGTCTGCTGGAGGTTGGAACTGGCATACATCACACAGTAAGACTGATGCTATAATAAAGGAGAGCAGATGAAACAGCCTGCCCAGCTGGAAAAGAAAATAGGGATTACACTGGGATGGAATGATTCAATGTGAATCATGAATGGAACTCATTGGAAACCACTCTCTTTCTCTCTCTTCCCTTCTTTCTCCTACTTCCATCTTCTTTATTACTCTCTTCTACTTCCTTTCTCCTCCCCACCTTTCAATAATTCTAAGGCTTGGATAGGAGGACAGTGTGTGTGTGTGTGTGTTGTAGGGGAGCAGGGGTTTGTGGGAAGAGGAAATGTTGAACAAAGTAAAGGAGTGGTAGCTGAAAGAAAGAAAAACTGATACCAGCTGATGTGTGTGTGTGTGTTTGTGTGTATGTGATATGCTTTATCCCATTAGTTTGGTTGCTGCTGTTAATGTGTGTATTTTCATCCCCTTTCTTTTTACTATTAGTGTTTTCTCTCCCTCCCTTCTCAACCCAGTAAATTCACCCAGTTCCAATCTCCTCTGGTCAGCTCTTACAGTTCCTATCCCCACCTTTTCTCACCTCTATTCATTGCTATTGGTATCATTTCAGTATTGACTATTATTCAATATAAGTGGATTATATATAGACACATATATGTATGTGTGCTTGGAAGGTGTGTGTGTGTAGAGGGGGAGGTACTCCCCCCACCACTGCCTTCCCCCTTTTGTTTCCATGTTTTTTCCTGTTTGCATTACATCTCAGGAGTCTGTACCCCCACTCCTCTGTGCAATCCTAATTCCACCGCATTTTCTTGATGATTATGTGATATCTGTATGTTTCCTGATCAAATCTCCTAGTGAACCCTACTAAATGGCTGTCATTTCTGGATTGTCAAACTAAAGCTGAAGTTCCCCTTGTTCTTAATTATTACTTGTTATTTCCTTCATTCACCTTTGTCTTCTTCGTCTCTGACCTCTCCCCCCCACACCAAAATTGTGGCTTTGATAGCTTTAACTTCCTTCTCTACCACACTACCACCATCTCCACCTCCACTACACCACACCACCGTCGCCGTCGCCGCCACCCCTCGTGATTCAAATAAAGGTTAAGTTGCAATAGTTTGTTTATTTTCATCTTTGTAGAGTTTTAATGACAAGTGAGGTCATGCCAAAGTTGTTTAGTCCCAGATCAACATCATCATCACCGTTTAACGTCCGCTTTCCATGCTGGCATGGGTTGGACGGTTTGACTGAAGGCTGGAGAGCCAGAAGGCTGCATCAGGCTCGAATCTGATCAACCTTGATCATAATCAAAATCATTCCAGTCATGACGATTCCATCTTTTTCTTTTTTTTACCATACATCATATTGTTAGAACTACATTATATATTATCCCCATGGTAATACTCTACCATCTTAAAGAAAACAATAAAGAACATCATCATCATCATCATCATCGTCGTTTAAACGTCCGCTTTCCATGCTAGCATGGGTTGGACGATTTGACTTTCACCAGTCCTCAGTCAAATTGTCCAACCCATGCTAGCATGGAAAGCGGACGTTTAAACGACGATGATGATGATGATGATGATGTTCTTTATTGTTTTCTTTAAGATGGTAGAGTATTACCATGGGGAGATTTGGCTGCTATTTCTAGTGGTTCAGACACAATGTTGAAGCTTCCTTCTTGTCACCACTACACTCAGGCTTTAGATTTTCTTGTCTTTTGTAATGAACTTTTACTACTTATGTGCTTGCAGGGATAGCAGATTGGTAGAAATATTAGTGTTAGACAAAATGATACCTATACCAGCTCTTTAAGAGCTGAGTTTAGATTTTATTGAAGTCAACTTTGCCTCTTATTCTTTTGGACCAAAAAAAACCCAGTGAAGTTCTGAGGTTGGTTTAATCAGCTCTTTCTTCTCATAGCATTTCTGACCTTGTGTCTATATAAGAAATTTTACTCATATACTTATAGTGAAACTACATCAGGTACAATGAATAGTTGAAAAACTATGCAAGCAAATTTATTTTATCTTAAAAATTCTGTTAGAGATATCAGTTCCATAGCAATTGATTTTAACCCTTTAGCATTTAAATCAGCCATACCAGGCTCAAATATTCTACATGCTCAAGCTGGTCAGATCTGGTCTCTCACACCTGCCCTACACTGTCATTCTGAAGAATAAACAATTACATCATTGAAATCTGAAAGTTACAAGATAATGCATGATTAATTCAAAGCAATATAAATAAATGAGCATAACATTTGATAAAGTAATGGGTACTAATGGGTTAAACTGGGGTCATTGGTTCAAATAGAATTCCATGAAGAAATAATTAGTTTTAAGAAGAATTGTCTGTCTGTATCGGCACTTTATGTTACTGTTATTGATACATAATTCCCTGTGCTGCAGTGAAGTAACCCTAGAATGAAGAGCAGTCTATAACAATAGGTTGAGATCTGAACTTATAATCTAAAGAGTTCTAAGTAAATATTTCAAGGCTTGACAGTTGCTAAAACTCCACATTGACCACCACTCCCCAGTGTTCAACTAGTACTTATTTATGCAATACTAGTTAGTGGTTCTCATGGCTTCTGATCTTAACTCATTGGAAGTGTTATCATGTACATGTTTTGTCTTGGTGTATAAGATGTACTACAGCAAATATTCTGCTCAATATCACAGATTTGCTTATCAGTTGTTTGACCTAAACTGTTTGAGATGACCTTAAGGAGCTGACGATATGTGCATCTTTGATCATGAGTAGAAGTAGTAAGGAAGCATTATAGCCATGTGTTGAGAGGAATTCTTTGGATGAAACATGGGTGTTTTGTTCATCATCCTCAAAACGAACCTTATTCAGGGACCTTTTGAGCAGAATGGGCTACTCGACCTGAAGAAAATTCTCACTAGGCCTCACCTGCAAGGTCATGCATTGTTTATCTTGATATGAGATCACTATGTCGCACACATATGGTTGTGATGCATGTGCCTGGCATACCTTTATCAGATGGGTAGTCATGATGGGTATATTGGGCTTCGTATATTTATACCCAATGTTACCCTGATGGCATGCGCTTCTCTCTCATTCAATAATAATAATAATAATAATAATAATAATAATAATAATAATTTTTGCCACAAGGGCAGCTTGGGGGAGGGGATAATAATAATAATGCTTTCTCTATTCACTACTAAGGGTTCACAAAAATGTTGGGGACAGTACAGAACTATACAATGTAAGGTTACATAAAAAAGCGAGTAAAAAGTAGAAAGACAGTAACAATGTAAATTTTAATGATGAATAACCCCCCCCCCCCCAACAGGAGATTTTCTAGAGCAGCTTGTGGAAACTCCACAAAACCACAGTTGCCCTGACCTCTCAGGCAGGTACCCTCTCCATATTATCTTCCTTCAATCTATAGGTGCATGCTTAGAGTAGGCCGGTTCACTCAGACCATTCTTGCCACATTCATCCACTTTTCAACAAAATTACTGGAAAGGTGGCACTTCCTTCTCTACTCTCACTTTCCTTTTCAAGTGAAACTTGAAAAAAGTTGATGAAGGCTTGACCAAAGAGGAAAGTATCTGTCTTTAGCCCTTTCACACAACATCTTTTGCTAAAGCTACCAAACAAATAAATAGTAATAATAATAATAATAATAATAATAATAATCCTTTCTATTATTGGCACAAGGCATGAAATTGTATGTATGTGTGGTGGGGTGGAGTGGGGTGTAAGTCAATTACATCAACCCCACTACTCAACTGGTACTTATTTTATTGACCCTCAAAAGGATGAAAGGCAAAGTTGACCTGGTGGAATTGAAACTCAGAACATAAAGACAAATCAAATGCCACTAAGCTTTTTGCCTGGTGTGCTAACGGTTCTGTCAGCTCACTATAATAATAATAATAATAATAATAATAATAATAATCCTTTTTACAATAAGTGCAAGGCCTGGAATTTCTGGGGAGGGAAATAGTCAATTACTCAACTCCAGTGCTCAACTGGCACCTAGTAAAGTCGACTCTGGTGGAATTTGAAGCCATTAAGTATTTTGCCTGGTGTGCTAATGATTCTGCCAGCTTGCCACCTTAATAGTAATGATGGTGATGATGATGATAATAATGATAATAATAATAATAATAATAATAATAAAGATAATAATAAAAATAGTAATGGTTTCAAATTCTGGCTCAGAGCCAGCAAGTTTGGTGGAGAGTATAAGTTTTTTCACTATGAGTTGGTATTTTGCAAATATTTTAACATGATTTCTTTTTATAGAAGGTTTTAATTTAACCATTTAACATTTAAACTGACCATATCTGACCCAGTTATTCTTCTCTTACATTCAAACCAACCAGATTTGGCTTCTCCCATCTACCCTACAATGTCATTCTAAAAATAAACAATTACCTCATCAATATCTTGAAGTTACATGATAATGCATGATTAATTAAGAAAAAAAACAAAACAACATGAACACTTTAGCATTGAAGCCAGCCAAAGTATTCTACCTGTTTTATGTTCAAACTGGCCAGATCTGGCCTCCTGCACCTACTCTACAATGTCATTCTAGAAATAAACAATCCCTCATTTAAATCTCGAAGGTATGAGATTATGTATAATTAATTGAAAACAATGTGAATAAATAAGCATTACATTTGATTGAATAATCTGAATGTTAATGGCTTAAATAAAAATTAAAGCCTTTTTCCCATGGGACCAGGAGCTGCTGTCACAGAAGGGCTGATACCAAAAATGTTAAAACATATATGGTTCTATTTATATTTGTTGTAAAATGATGCCTGGGGTGTTGTGTGGTAATGATAAATGAATATATTGATAAACATTTATAGCTGTCAACCAGTTTGATATTGTTAAAATGGTTTTTGTGAAAGATAGCACCAAGAAACTCTCCCCACCCTTGTGTCATTCTTTGCAAAGGATATTATCACAAACTTCTGCAAACAAATCATAGTTTTTCTCCTTTCTTCAACTATGATGGCTTACATGTATTCTATACACAAAGGCCATCACTTCTACTTAACACTTTGTTTCTTATTCAACACTATATTTATTCAATTTCTCATTGAATTCTTTCTATACTCTTTACAGTATACAACCAGCTTTTTTATTCCAATGAATTTCTAGGTACAATTTTGACTGCTGTGCTTTTGTTTACATTGAAAACTAGCAGTCAGATCATGTATATTTATCTAAAAATTGAAAATGATCAGTTATCTATTTTATCAATATTATTTTTGTAATAAAAATTCAGAATTTTGTACAGAAATGACAGTATTTCATTCATAATACCTTAAAGAGGAACGTGTTGTAAACAAGTGTTGATTTAAATCTATGGTCACCTTGCTTTTTCTAACAGAGGAAAATTATTTTTTTAAAGGAACACTTTTCAGTAATTAAGTACAGGCTAACATATTTAGTGTAAGAGAGCCAAAAATAATTTTTAGACTGTTTATATTAAACCCATAACAAGAAGAAAAGTCATTAGTACTAAAGACAATATCTTTTTCGTGGGAGACAAGAAGTTGAACTCCAAAGATTAAATTACTTAAATGTTAAATGGGTGGAGTTTCTTCATGCAACAAATGACAATAACAAATAATCCATATGAATTTATTGAACTTGATGATAAAAAAAACAAAAAAGACATGAAATATATATTTACATAATTTCATTTCAGTTAATATTGTAATATGATTGTTTTGAAAAGCTAATTATCTCTTTGTTTCAATCTTATTTTAGGATTCAGTCCATTAAGGAAGAATCTCAGCTGGAGACTCTGGGTATATTTTCCAAAGTATTTGATCAACATTTTTCTATGAAGGTAATCATCAATTCTTTTTCTCTAGTTTGTACATTTAAAAGCTTTAACAAGCATCTCTGTCTTCCTACTCTCTTCTTGTCTCTCACCTGTTGAAGGTAGATTAGATATGCCTTCTTTTGACACATCAGCAGATCTTATCTATTGTGTTTTACTTATATAGACATATTGTAATCACTTTCCTGGCAGATGTGGCAAAATATCTGATGAAATATTATAGTGTTTTTTTCTGTGCTACATCGGGGATTTCAAATCTCACTGGATTCATTCTGTTCTTTCATCTGTAAGATTGAATAAAACAAGGTATAGTCATGTACTAGAGTCACTTCATTTCACTATCCCTGCCCTAACAAATTTGTACTCTTGTAAATGAGAAAAGACAATAACAAAACCCTTGTAAATGCTGTAAGTAGGGGTTCCCAACCTTTTTCATTCCCCTGGTATATCATTTTAAAAATAAATTTACACCCTACTTTGTTTTTTTTTGCAATTTGAGTTTTGGTCTTTTACCATTTATCTCTTACTTGTTTCAGTCATTAGACTGTGGCCATGCTGGGGCATCGCCTTGTGGAATTTTATTTGAACTAATTGACCCCAATATTTATTTCCTTTTTAAGCCTGGTACTTATTCTATTGGTTTCTTTTGCTGAACTACTAAGCTATGGGGATGTAACCACACCAACACTGGTTGTCAAGCAGTGGTGGGGGACAAACACAGACACACACACACACACATATATATGACAGGCTTCTTCCAGTTTTCACCTATCAAATCCACTCACAAGGCTTTGGTCAGCCTGAGGCTATAGTAGAAGACATTTCCCCAAGTTGGCATGCAATGGGAGTGAACCTGGAACAATGTGGTTGGGAAGCAAACTTCTTACCTCACAGCCACACCTGCACCAGTTCAAAGTTTTGTTTCTTAATTTGAATTTAAAGTTTTTTTTTTTGCAATTTTAGTTTGTAATTAGAATTTCTATGATAATAAAATAACTGATAAAGATAAAATTGAAATACTCATTCTAAACATTATTATTACTGAAATAAAAATAACAATAAAAGCAGTAGATACCTGTGTTATTCCACTTATGAATTAATGATAAACAAATATTAGAATTAAAGTCTTCCAAATTGGACTATTTCATTAACAACACAATAATTAATAAGTTTACAATGTAGATTGTGAAATCCACAGTAGTAGAAAGAAAACAATCAGTATTTTTTTGCAAAATAAGCCTATTTGAAATTTTTTCTCAACTTCAGACTTTAAAAATTATTTTTGAAAAGAAGTTGTCCAAATCTTGAATCATCAAATTTACTTTCTGGATAGGTGAACTCAAAGGGGTAAATTGATCCTAGTTTGAGAAATCCTGCTGTAGAGGTTAATCCTTTTATTAGCTGGGAGTATCCTTTTATACTTTTACTGGTTTCAGTCACTAGTCTATGGCCATTCTGGGACACTCTCCCTCCACCAGTACTTACTTTTATTGACTGGTGGCATGTAAAAAGCACCCAGCATGCTCTTAAGTGGTTGGCTTTAAGAAGGGCAGCCAGCCATAAAAATTATGCCTTAAAAGGTAGCTGGAGTCTGGACAGCTCCATGTGAAACTGGCCAACCCATGCCAGTATGGAAAGTAAACATTAAACGATGATGATGATGATGGTACTTATTTTACCAACCTTAGAAAGATGAAATGCAGTGAACTTACAAATAGAAATATGTATATATATATATATATATATATATATATATATATACATATGTATACATATATATATATATATATATATATACATATATATATATATATATATATATATATATATATATATATATATCATCATCATTTAACATCCGCTTTCCATGCTAGCATGGGTTGGACGATTTGACTGAGGACTGGTGAAACCAGATGGCTAAACCAGGCTCCAATCTGATTTGGCAGAATTTCTACAGCTGGATGCCCTTCCTAATGCCAACCACATATATATATGTGTGTGCATATATATATATATATATATATATATATATATATATATATATATATATATATATATATATATATATATTATATATATACAAATGTGTATGAATATATATATGTGTGTGTCTGTATGTGTATGTATATATAATATATATATATATATATATATATACACACACACACAAATATGTATATATATATATATATATATATATATATATACATATATACAAAGATATATACATATATATATATATATATACACACACACACATGCACATATATACAAACATATATATATATACAAACATATATATATATACATAGTGAAGCTATTAAAAGTGAAACCATATAAAAGTGAAACTCTTCTATCACATTACAATAGAGATGTTATTGTTTCATTTTTTACATGTTATACCATTATACCGAAATAGTCTAAGAGATCTTTTGGGACTTGCATTAGGCAAGAAGTTGAAAATGTTTTTGGCCCATAACACTCCATGGATCCTAAGTAATGCATGTGTAAAACTTGAATGAAATTGGTTGGGTAGTTCTTGAGTTTTAGTGATGCACACACATATAGACACACACACACACTCACACACATAGATACAGACAGACACACATTCTCGGTTTTATATATATAGATTACCTTAGTTTTGATTTAATTCACATATGTCTCTTTATCTCTATAATTGGAAGTATGGTACTACTATTAAAAGGTAAAAACAACAAAAGTTTTATTTCTAAAAAAATGATGGTGAGCTCAAGTAGGTCCTGTTACAAATCATTCTAGTTCATGAAACCAGTTGGATAGATGATAGATAATCTGAACAATAATGCAGTTAACTTACCTTAGAAAACTCTTAGTGCTTGGTCTCCAGGTCACTGGGTCCAAGTGTAGATATTTAGAATAGTTTTGTTGCTCAGTGACACAATTAGATATATACAGTGCATGAGTATGATGTTTATCATAATACTTACAATTCATGAGCTATCAAGCTGACATGTTATCTACTCAGCTACTTTGATTTATGAGCTCAGTAAAGAGATATTATTGATTTTCAGATGGAATCAGATATTCCTGCAAGCTTCAATTGAGGAAAGAAATATGTGGATAATCTTTATTTTTATTTTCTTGTATATTATTAGTTTCAAATTTTGGCACAAGACCAGCAATTTTGGGTGAGGAGGTAAGTCGATTATACTGACCCCAGTACTCAACTGGTACTTATTTTATTGACTCCAAAAGGATGAAAGGCAAAGTTGACTGTTGGCATTTGAACTC
Source organism: Octopus bimaculoides (assembly GCF_046866305.1). Taxonomy (NCBI): domain Eukaryota; kingdom Metazoa; phylum Mollusca; class Cephalopoda; order Octopoda; family Octopodidae; genus Octopus; species Octopus bimaculoides. The sequence goes on along the minus strand of NC_142945.1, from coordinate 27,238,213 downwards.
AGAATGTAGAGTTAGAAGAAATGCTGCTATGCATCTTTTCCAATGCCGTAACAATTCTGCCAGCTTACTGCCTTCTTGTGTAATATTAACACCTTAGTAATCCTTATTACAAAAATGCTGCATGCTGGGTAAATAGCTTAGTGACATTTTGCTGAGGTCAACTTTGCCTTTCATTCTTTTGGAGTTGATAAAGTAAGTACCAGTCAAGTACTGAGGTCCTACCCCCGAAATTGCTGGCCTTGTGCCAAAATTTGAAATCAGTATTAACACCTTCAGAAAATACTTATAAAATTTGAAATTTGAAATTCTCAATGAGATAAATACCAGTAATATTCTGGTTTTGGATTAATCAACTTTCTCCTCTCTAAGGTATTGAGTTATAGCATAGCAAATCATTATTAATAGCTTGAAAGCAATTGAAACAGTAGAAATCTGGATTGGTTGTTTTATTGGTCTCTATTTCAGTACATTAATGTTGCCTGTTTAAATCCTGATGGAAGCAATTTTGCCTTTTATCCCTTTGGTGTTGATAATTGAATATACTCTATCCCTTTGCAATAATGGACAAGAGGCAAAGGAGTGTAATGATCTGAATAGTAAGCACAGTGGTACACAATGTAGCGATTACAGCAAGCATTAGCTTATAACTCTGGTTGCTGTGGCTGCTATTGCTCCTGCTGTCAGCCTTCAATTCATGAACTTAACCTTCAACCCATCCCTCTCACTATGGAGTTGACACAGCTGCTGCTTGTAAGAATCTTGTTGCAAATGGGAAAGGGAGTATGCTTGAAATAATGACAAGCAATCCATACAAGAGTTGATGTACCCTGCTGTTGCACATCCCTCTTTACCAATTGCATTGCATTTTTATATCTAACTTTTGTGTCAAGTAAACATTCTATGTTGATTTGAGAAAATATTATTTTGTGGTTATTTTGATATTATTTGAGATGGTTACTTGTAATCACAGGAAATATTTAGCAAGGAATGATAGTAAATTTATAACACTTGATGAAATAGTGAAACAGAGAGCCATTTATGCTAATCTGTGTGTGTGAGGCAACAAGGCAAGTTTCTTACTGCTTTTCTGATGGCTAATTTTTGTTGGTTTTCCTTCAAGCTAGATGCTAATAATACAATGAAAAATACCAAATTTAGGATTCTTACTCTGTTTTGTTCAGTGGGGAATAAGAGATGATCTTCCTGACTGCTGTTCTTAGATTAATATCTGCTATGGTTGGCTTCTACAGTTCTGAAGGGGAATAATGGACTAGATGTCAAAACTTATCATCTTTTCCATCACTTTTATCAAAGTCACCATTCATCTGTTTCATTGTCAGCAACAGGGAATTTAGTAACTGTTCTAAAAAATAACAATAACAGGTCTATATACGTATGTTGCTCTGTTCTCCTTGTAGTAGTGTTGCAGTTAACACAGTGTCTGGCACTGTGGCTATAACTGCTAAGTTATGAGGATATAAACAAACCATAGGTGCAGGAGTGGCTGTGTGGTAAGTAGTTGCTTACCAACCACATGGTTCTGGGTTCAGTCCCACTGTGTAGCACCTTGGGCAAGTGTCTCCTACTATAGCCTCGGGCCGACCAAAGCCTTGTGAGTGGATTTGGTAGACGGAAACTGAAAGAAGCCCGTCATATATATATATGTGTGTGTGTGTGTGTGTGTGTGTGTGTGTGTGTGTGTGTGTGTGTATGTTTGTGTGTCTGCTCCCCCATATCACTTGACAACTGATGCTGGTGTGTTTACGTCCCCATCTTCTAGCGGTTCAGCAAGAGGGACCGATTGAATAAGTACTAGGCTTACAGAGAATAAGTCCTTGGGTCGATTTGCTTGACTAAAGGTGGTGCTCCAGCATGGCCACAGTCAAATGACTGAAACAAATAAAAGAATAAACCAACACCAGTTGTCAAACAGTGGTGGGGTACAAACAAACAACAAAGACACACAAACACACACATGGCAAACTTCTTTCAGTTTTCATCTATCAAATCCACTCACAAAGTTTTGTTTGGCTTCGGGTTTTTGTAGGAGACACTTGCCCAAGATGTGCAGCACATTGGGACTGAACCCAAGACCACATGGTTGGGAGGAAACAAGCTTCTTAATTACACAGCCACACCCATGTCAATAAAGGCAATAACAACTTTTTGAGGAATTTGGAAAATGATATATTTCATTAAGGACCCCAGTCGGTGTGTGGTAAGAAGCTTGCCTTCCAACCACATGTTTTCAGGTTTGGTCCCACTGCATGGCACCTTGGGCAGGTGTCTTTTATTATTTTGGGTTGGCCAAAGCATTGTGAGTGGATATGGTAGACAGAAACTGAAAGAAGCCTGTCATATATATGTGTATGTGTGTCTGTGTTTGTTGACTATTGATGTTGGTGTTGACTACTGATTTTAGTGGTTTAGCAAAAGAGTCTGATAGAATAAGTAACCAAGCTTTAAAAGAAAATAAGTACTGGGGTTGATTCATCCTTCTAAAAATTCTTCAAAGCAGTGTCCCAGCATGGAGACAGTTTCACAACTGAAACAAGTAAAAGATTTCCTCTAATAGACTAGATGATATTTTTTAGTTTCTTTTTAGAAGTAGGAATTTTAAGGTCTTTAAATAGAAGCAGCTTTTTAGGATCAGCAGCTTTTTTTTTTGTGGCTGTGATTGCAATATCCAAAGAATGTCATGCTTGTTTTGTCTGGAATGCATTTTTATTGGACAAATACAGAGCTGCATGTATATGGCTAAGAAGTTCACTTTGCAGCCACATGGTTTTAGGTTTAGTCTGATGTGTGGCACCTTGAGCAAGTGTCTTCTGCTCCACAAAGGGAACCTTGTTTCGTGATACTGTTATCCCAAGGCTTCAAAAGCAATGTAAGGACAGTCTTTAATTGTCAGTGGCAGTTGATAATATGCATATTTCATGTCAGTCTTGCTAAAATATGAATATTGCAATATAGTATGTGTTGTTTCATCAATGATAGGTACTAGAAAAACATGGAGAAGTATTTGATGTGAAGGTGCATGGCTTACTGGTTAGGGCATTTGGTTCATGATTGTATAATCTTGAATTCAATTTCTAGTGGTACTTTGTGTCTTTGAACAAGACATTTTATTTTATGCTGCTCCTGTCCACTCAGCTGGCAAAAATGAATTGTACATGTAATTCAAGTGACTAGCCTGTTCACATTGTGTCATGTTGAATCTTCACATGTTAAGAATACATGTATCTCTGGAGTGCTCATCCACTTGTATGATAATTTCACTAGCAGGCTGTTTCATTGATCAGATCAATTGGAAACCTCATCATTGTGACTGATGGAATGTCAGTTAAAAATATATGAATATTGATAGTGGTAGAGAAATCAATGATAAGGCATCATTTGTGATTTTTTTTTTTTTTACTATAACTTGATCTCTTTACTGTGATCTAATGGTTCACTGCTGCCTTCTTTGACTAGATACTTTTTTTGCCTTATGAATTTGAAGTCTTCCACATAATAGCTTCAAGTGGGTATAACAATAGGTTTTTCATTTGGAGTTAAATTAGTGAAGCAAAATCTAACAACATTAGAGAAGCTTTTGAAGTATTAAATTTTAATGCTATTAAGGAATGTTGGGATATGAAACTCCCTACCTGAAGCAGATCTGAGCAGAAACTGTATATAACTAATAGTGAATGCCCTTTGTACAATTTTTCCACTTATCTATTCTAATTACAACTTTATATCTCTTTGATTCTAGAACTAACTGATGCCATCACAATGTTCTTGCCTCTTGAGATTAGTTTAATGACTAAATCATTCTGCTTTAGTAATATCACCTTAGATAAATTGTCAGTTCTTTCACTGTTAATCAAAGCGTATGTTAATTTGTGTTAATTGTAACATTAAAAAGTGTATTGACTCAAAAGATACTCCTATAAAGCAGAAGAACAACCTACAATTCAAGATATTATGTTGGAAAAAGGTCTACCTGGTTTATACTGGCCTTCTGAATGTTTAATATGTTATTTACACATTCCTGTTTGGTGTCATCTTGTAATAGTATTAATGTTTAAAAACACATCCTGATTATTGATGCTGGAATATTTTAGTGTTAAGTTAAAGCTCTGGTTTATGAAACTGCTATTCTAAAATCTATTCTCAAGTTCTTTGAGCCACATTTCTGTTGATGGTTTTCCAGAAATAAAACTGTCCACTATTGATTTTTTTTTTTTTTGTATATACTCCCAATGACATTGTTTTAAAGTTCTATTCTTTAACTAGTAGTTTCAAGGCTTGAAGAAATTGATCCACAAATTCAGTTGGTTGTTGTTTGTGAATGGCAAGCTGGAGTCTTGTATGTATTATATCATGGTTTGGCTTGAAGGTGACAAGCTGGTAGAATTGTTAGCATGCTTATCAAAATGCTTAGTGGTGTTTCATCCGTCTTTGTGTTCTGAGTTCTGATTTCACCAAGGTTAACTTTGGTTTTCATCCTTTTGGGATCAATAAGATAAGTACCAGCTGAGCACTGGGGTTAATGTAATCAATTTGCCTTTTCCCTTGAAATTGCTGGCCTTGTGCCAAAATTTGAAACCATTATATTTTGGTTAGGTATAGATGTCCATTAGCTAAGTTTAGCATGTCCTTGCAATTCTGTCAATCAATGATGAATTCAACTACTTTGTGAGGTCTGAAATTTATGAAAGTGGAAAGTCTGTTGATATGAGAAAGAATGTTGAGAAAATTTTTGTGCATACATAACTAGTGTTTCCATTCCAAGAAGAATGATACTGATCGAGAAAATTTGTGTTAAACCTTATGGAATGTATAAGCTTGTCTTTATTAGAGTTGTTGAAAAAACTGTTATAAGAAGTTTTTATACTGTAAAATTATGATAAAAGTCTGCATACTTCAGACTATTCAACAATAAATGATACAGTTCAACTTCCAACTAAAGCCAGGAAAAAAAAACTTGTCTACCATATTTTCAATGTGTTCACCATTCCCTGTAATCACTTCTGTCCTCATCTCTATTCATCTGCCACTCTGCTTTCGCACTCTCACAAACCCACTCACCCTGTCCAGTTCTCTGTACCACTTCTCTTATATTCACCTTCCTCTAATTTGAGGTTATGCCCTGAAACATCTTCACTGTCTTCTCTCTTTTCCAACTGGGGTAGCCATGTATCTTTTCTGCAATAAGATACCTGTTCCTATACCATTTTTATATTTTAACCTTTCATCACCTGGCATAAAACCTCATCCTTCGATACAAAATCCCACCTCAGTTGAGGGGAGTGGGGGTCATGTCTTGTGAGTTACTTGGTGACCTCACTAATGCTGGTGTCATGTAAAATGGTTGGCACTAGGAAGAGCACCCAGCCATAGAAATCATGCCAAAGTAAGTATTGGAGCTTGGTGCAGTTCTTTGGCTCACTGGCCCCTGGCAATCTGTCCAACCCATACCAGTGTGAAAAATGAACATTAAATGGTAATGATGACGGATATCTCAATAGTAACCAATATATCTTATTTTACACAAGTAATTTCATTGCTTTCCACAGTCACTACCTAACTGCCTACTGTTGGTCTGATGTCAGCATATGTCAGCATGAAGATAGATTTGCTTCAGAAAACCTCTGAATCAGGATCTTTGGAGTTTAGAAGGTGCATTTAAGGTGTAGTTTCTGTTTGACCAAATTGTTTAGCAAACTTATATTTCAAATGTAATTTTAGAGCTCTAGATTTCATTAGTTTCAATGTAATTGCAACACATTCATTGTTTTAAGAATTTCTACCCAGTTGATATTTTCCAAAGTTACCACTCCTGGATCTTTAACTTGGGCTTTTCCCCTGGCACATTGGATACTATAAAAGACAAGACATTTAATAAAAAAAAAATGTTTAATTTAATTAATAAAGTGAATTCCACCAGTGCTCCTCAAATATTAGCCCTTGGGTCTGTATAGATATAAGTCTATTGATCCTGGTATATGGTCATGTATATTTGATCATATATAAACTGTACTGAAGAGTCTATACCTGGCACACATAGTCTATCTGGGAAACATTCTGAAATTTCTCAAGCCCTGTTGCCTTGATGTGGGTATTAAGGGGTGTTCTGCAATCCATTATTTCTGAAAATGTGTTCACACAGGCATCAGTAAGCCTGCACAATATCAATGCTTAGTTATCTGCAGTTGTAAAGTTAGGATTAGGGTTTTGTAAAGTTGTGTGTTGCTAATGCTATTTGATCATTTAATATTGGGAAGGAAGTTTAACTTTTTCTCTTTCTTTTATTGATTTCAGTCATTAGACTGCAGTGATGCTGGGGCACCACCTGGAAGAATTTTATTTGAATGAATCAACCCCAGTACTTTTTTTTTTACAGTCTGGTACTTATTCTATTGATCAATTATGTTGAACTGCTAAGTTATGGGGATGTAAACACATCAACACTGGTTGTCAAGTGGTGGTGGGAGACAAACAGACACAAAGATGTGCGCGTGCGCACACACACACACACATACACACGTGCGCATGTGTGCATGCGACAGGGTTCTTTCAGTTTCCACCTACCAAATCCACTAACAAGGCTTTGGTCGGCCTGAGGCTATAGTAGAAGACACTTGCCCAAGGTATCATGTGGTTGGGAAACAAGTTTCTTACCACAGCCACACCTGCACCTGGATCTTTGATGGAACATAGCACATTGTGCCCAGAGTGGGAATTTATAATTTTTGGAAGTTTCCCCCAGATGTTTAAAATGCTTATTTTCTGCTTCTCTAAACTTAAAAGATTATAAGGCAAAAAATCTAAGTTTAAAATATTTTTATAGCTCTTTAAAGTTGGCTAATTTAATGAAATTTACGTTTTTTTTTTTTTTGAGTATCATAAGATTGAACATATTTTCTTTTACAAAAAAAAATTTTAATCTCTGTTTGAACTTATTTAGAAGCATGTTTTATTGTCTTTCCGTCAAGCTACAGACTAGAGTGCATAGGCCAACATAAATTTGAGAAATTTGAGAAAATCGGGGATGCATGAAAAATATCCAAATTTTTAGTAAAAACCCCTCAAACTTGATAATTTTAAAAAAGATGACAAATTTTGACATGTTAATGGCTAACATATTTGACATCCTCAACTTTTTATGTAAACTGTAGAAAAAAATCAGTTCAAAGGGGTTAAAAGGCTACACAGAAAATATAATTCCATTTTGGGTACCAAACATCAAAACCGACCAAGATTGGGTAAAATCAGTAGTTATTGACCCCTAATGTGATTAAACAAGTATAAAAACAGGAAACATAAAATGGACTCAAAACCTAATAAATTTCTTGAAATAATTGATCTTAAATACATTTTTTTGGTATTTAGCCTATTTTATGGGGTAAAAATCTGATTAGGAAGATCAGATTCCGGCTTGGAGGATTTTGCCTTGCTTACGCCGAAATTGAAGAAGAACCAAAACATGAAATAGCAAAAAGAAAATATTCCCAACAAATCCCTGGATTGAAACTTTACCATAGTCTACCCCCCCACCCTCACCGCAAAAAGGAAAAAATACAATGAAAACCGCTACCCCCTATGATTCACAAAAAAAATCAGAATCATTTGCACTAAATTGTGAAAACTGATCACTTATTATTCACAACAAATCTTGAAACAACAATGCCAAGCAATAACTATGCATGACATGGACCAGTCAGTAATATAGTGATTCGATTCTTGATTGTCCTTCTGTCAAAGCAGACACCTTATGTTTTGAAGAATGAGCTTTATGACCAACTTCATACACACAGAACAACTCGGGGTAGGACGTTTCAAAACAGTTGCTGGATGTGACATGATGGACATTCTTCTGGAGGTGTCATAGATGTTATCCTTGATTGAAAGCTGGTGAGATCTTGCAGATGATCATTTTTAACTGCAATACACTGTTAAGGTAATTTTGGTCGATATGCCCTGATTTGGTTGTTTGAACTCAGACCCCCATAAACAAAGAAAAAACAAATAACTTTGGTTCCAGCTGATAGCCCTTAAAATTGTGGTTCAAACAAGCCCTCAACCACTATCAGGTGATTATTTTAACCTGAAATATGATTTTGTTTTTCCTAAATTAGCCAATCTGGCACATAATTTATAGAGTTGTATTGTAGAGGCACAACTGAACATTATGTCAATTTGAATGCAGCTTCTGCCTGCATTTCTTTTCTCTTTATATTCATCATCACTAAAAACCCCCCGAATATTTTAATAATGAAGATGTTGAAGACATGAAGATGTATTGAGTATTAATAGTACATTGAGTCAAGTGGTTAAATGTAGTCAGTGATAAAAATGATACTGTTCTTCTAGCTATGCAGAGAAGTTCACCTCAGCTCTATCTAATTACTAAACACTCAATTAATTTAACATTAATTATGTGTTGTTTTCTTAGAAGCTTTCCACTTCATTATTAAAAGTTAACTATTTTGTTGATTAGTCGGCTTCAAGTGACTTTTGAATATTGTTTGATGATAACAATTTAATGTTTTCTGTATTAATAGTTGTTGAATTATAGTTTCTCTGCTTTTCTTTTATTTCCATGAAAAGCAAAAAAATTAGTTAAAATTCTTTGACTTAAGAAAAAGGAAACTTTTGAGAATATCTTTCAGTCAGTAGTAGTTTTTGCACAAGATATGAAGAGTTAGTGTTCTCTTAACCTTAGATTATTTTTTTAAAATGGGAATCTGTGTCTAATACATTAATAAGTCTTTGTCTGACATTTTATGGCTTAAAGACAATATGGTTTGGAGTTGTAAATAAATAATCCCAGAGACTTCGGGAGTATTTATTTATAACTGGAAGAAAACAATCAATGTAGTAGTAAATGGTAGTTAACTTTTGGTGTATTTGCAAATTGTTGTGGGCAACTACAATAATAATAATAATAATAATAATAATAATAATAATAATAATAATAATAATAATAATGGTTTCAAATTTTGGCACAAGGCCAGCAATTTCGAGGGAGGAGATAAGTCAATTACATTGACTCCAGTGCTCAACTGCTACCTATGAAAGGTAAAGTTAACCATGGCAGCGTTTGAACTCAGACCATAAATATAGATGAAATGCTGCTAAGCATTTTGCTCAACGGGCTAATGATTCTGCCTGGTAAGATGGTATAGGAACACTCAAGAAAAAGGTCACAAAAAAAAAAATGAGAAAGCAACCATACTCTGAGATATGCCAATACACATAGATAGAGAAATCAAAGCTAATAGGCTGGATATAGTTGTCAGAGATCACTAAGAAACAAAATGCTTTCTAATTGATGTTTCAATACCAACAGGTGACAACATTTCTCTAAAAGAAACAGAGAAACTTTCAAAATACAAAGATCTGGAAATAGAAGTAACTCGAATGTGGAGCCTAAAGACAGAAACAATTCCTCTTATAGTAGGCACATTAGATATAAGAAAGCATTTAGACAAATACATAACAAAAACACTAGGACTACAAGTATATATAACATACAGAAAATAGCACTACCAGGCACCACACACATCCTATGTAAAACACTTTCAATACAGTGAAAATAAGAACACTACAACAAACTACAGCACATACTCAAGGCACACAGAGCTGTGCTTGGTAGTGCAGTGAAAGCATGTGATAAGAATAAGACTACTGAATAATAATAATAATAATAATAATAATAATAATAATAACAACAATGGGCTCTCCCATAAGAGATGATGTATGAGTGTTCAGTTTTTGCTGAATGACCTGCACAAATGATTTGTTTATAGTGATCACATGTATGCACTGTATATTAGCTTGCTCTCTCCATCAAATCGACATTACCTGAACAGGTGCATGGTGTACCACACGTCAGGTGGTGATTGCAGAGCACATGAGATGAACACTATGCACTACTCAATCAAGAACACTATGCACCACCCAGTCCAGCAATTGAAACCACAATCTCACAATCATGAGTGCAACACCCTAACCACTAGGCCATACATCCCCACCTAATAATAATAATAATAATAATAGTAGTAGTAGTAGTAGTAGTAGTAGTAATAATAGTAGTAGTAATAGTAGTAGTAGTAGTAGTAGTAGTAGTAGTAGTAGTAATAATAATAATAATAGTAGTAGTAATAATAGTAGTAGTAATAATAGTAGTAGTAATAATAGTAGTAGTAATAATAGTAGTAGTAGTAGTAGTAGTAATAATAGTAGTAATAATAGTAGTAGTAATAGTAGTAGTAGTAGTAGTAGTTGTAGTAGTAGTAGAAATAATAATAATAATAATAATTCTTTCTACTTTAGACACAAGACCTGAAAGTTTAGGGAAAGGGGCTAGTCCATGTAATTGACCCTGAAAGGATGAAAGGTAAAGTTAGCAGACAAACCCCAGCAGAATTTGAACTCAGAATGTAAAGACAGCTGAAATGCCAATCAGCACTCTGTGTGACATGCTAATGATTCTGCCAGCTTGGTACCTTAATAATAATAATGATGATGATGACGATGGCGACGGCGATGACGACGGACAAATTTTGTGGAGGAGGGGGATGAGTCAATTACATCGACCTAGTACTCTATTGGTACTTGATTTATCGAACTTGAAAGGATGAAAGGCAAAGTTGACCCTGGTGGAATTTGAACTCAGAATGTAAGGACGGGTGAAATGCCACTAAGCATTTTGCCCAGCCCACTAATGAGTCTGCCAGCTCGCCACCTTAATAATAATAATAATAATAATAATAATAATAATAATAATAACAATGATACTAATGATGATGTTAGTTTCTGACAGCTAAAAGATTGGTGATATAATGTGATAATTTTGTTGTAGACACTCATCCTTTTCTGTTCCTTAATTACAATTTCTTTTCTCAAATTATTATATGACTTATTATAAATATAATTAACAGTGATTGGAAATAGATTAATATCTATTTTTTATTAATATAGTTTATTGAAAAATATCAGCTAAATTGTTGGAAGTGTAGTTTGAAATGTATTATTGATTATGTGGTTGTTCTGAAAAGTTTCTTTGATGGTAATAAAGAACACTATTAGAAGAGGTTGTAGTCATCTTTTGAACCAATATTACCAAATAAAAAAACCCCAACAAACAGAATAAATAAATACTTAATGATATACTGTGGATTGTAATTAAATTAGAAAGAGCAAGGTTAGGCTAACAAGTTTCACTTTACTAGCATAATTTAATCTGAATAGCTATTGTTACTTTTATGTTTGATTATAATCAGAACAACGGGATGAGTTCAAATAGGAAAACATTATACCAAAAGTTTTACGGCGTTTAGTCTGTGGTCTCCTGCATTTGCGTTCAAATCCTACCATACTTCACTTTGATTGTAATTCTTCTTGTGTCAATGAAATAAGTATCTGTTATATTACTTGATTGATTTTACCATCTTATCTAAACAATTTGGCCTTATACTTTGTCAAAAGAAAAACAAATAAACTATTTTATAGTTATTTGATATTTAACCCTTAAGAGACAACACGACTGATTTAACAGCTGAACAGTCGAATGACGAAGAAGATAGTATTAGTTCATTCAATTTCTTACAAGAATATATATAGTTTTATGTATGAAAAGTAATTACTTTATTTTTTATTATTTTGTTGAAAAATAAGTGCATGCTTGTGAAAAGAGCTCCGTCTTCTTGGCGCTTAAACTCCAAATGAGGCTGTCTCCAAAGGGTTAATTTCAAATTTGATTAGAATATTTCAGTACAAAGAAGCAGGAAAGAAGAGGGATAAGGAAAAAAAAGAAAGAAAAAGAAAAAAAAAGTGGGGGGGGGGTGAAGCAGTAGAAGATGGAGGTGGTGGGGGCAATGGCCTACATATCCTAGAATAAATGGTGTGCTCAGGCAAGCTCTGTGGTAATGACTGTGATGGTGTCGCCACAAAGAATGGCCAGTGATACTCGCTGTAGCAGCCACTCCACCTCGTGGGGCACATTTCTCCGATGGGCTGCCATTATCCCTATTTTGCTGAAAAAATCAGTAGTTATGGGGTCCTAGAATACCTGACATTTTTGAATGGCAACTGGCACAAACTGGTAGCAGCCAGCTAGGCCCTGGTGTTTATAGATTTTCCTCTTCTTCACGTTATGGGTGGGGACACCCAGGTTTGCAGCCGATGCTGCAAGGTTGGAGCTGGAGGACTGAACTTTGAATGTTATGATCTGACAAAATTAGAACTCACAAAGTAATTGGATGAAAGTAAATATTGAGAGGTTAGGTCTCTGAGTTTCATTAGAAAAGAAAAACTCTAAATGACTGTGCACTTAGTCCTTATATGTCATGGAATTGAATAGTCCAAAAGTGAAATAGTCTTTGACACTGTAGGTGTGATAAAGAAAACTACCTGGAAGCAGAAGTGGTGTTTACATGATAAAGGAAAGAATGTCTTCCAACTATTAGAAAGCTTAATTTATAACTGAGCATTTGTAGTAAGTACAAAAGTGCAAATAAGTGTGCTAATAAGAAGTGTGTATATTCTAAGTAAAAAGAAAAAACTCTCTATATGAGAAGGAAAGAAAATGTGCAGAAATCTGTATGCATGCACACATACACACACACACACACACACACACACACACACACACACACACAGAGGTGTGGCTGTGTGGTAAGAAGTTTGCTTCCCACCACATGGTTCTGAGTTCAGTCCCACTGCTTGAGGCACCTTGAGCCTCAGGCTAATCAAAGCATTGTGATTGAATTTTTTAAATGGAAACTAAAAGAAGCCCACCGTACATATATGTGTGTATTTATGTCCCTGTAACTTAGCGTTTGGTAAAAGATGGTAAGAGAAGTACCAAGTTTAAAAAAAAACAACTAAGTACTGGGGTCAATTAGTTCAACTAAAATTCCTCAAGGCAGTGCCCCAGCATGACTGCAGTCTAATGACTGAAACAGATAAACAGTAGAAGATAAAAGAGACATATATATATATATATATATATATATATATATATATATATATATATATATATAAATGTACAAATATATATACTTAAATATACATATGTATATACATACATGCACTATCTTTGATGCACATTTTGTTTCTATTTCAGATGAGGATGTCAGTTCTTCTGACACCATGATGGAGCGGAGAATTCGTTTGAAGTCAGTCAATGTTCACATTACATGCACACTGTGTTCTGGCTACCTCATTGATGCGACCACCATCACAGAATGTCTGCACACATGTAAGTGAAGTTCTTTGTTTTATTGTACAACTATTCTCAGCATTTGCCAATTAGATTGTCTTCATTTGTTTATTTTAATTCTTTGATACCTTCTTTATTTTTCTTGTCTTGAGTAATGTTTTCAGCAATTTCTGGTTTGCAAATGCTTTTGCAGTTATACTTCAGCCCTCTTAGTCACAACATTAGGCTTAGCAATAACAGTCTATCTAAGTGGTGGATAGCTATCTTTGTTGTTTAGCCCAAAGGTTCTGATTAAGCAAATCTATAATCAAAAGTGGTTCAGTTGTGACTATTTTCTTTTTATTTTCCAGACATAGTTTATTATTTTTTAAGATGGCAAAATATGATTTAAGATGGTAAAGTATGATTTAAGGAAGATTTAGCTGCTACTTTTAGTAAATCAAGCACACACATAGAGACTCTCTTGCTGGCTCTTGCCAGTTGTTGGTTTATAATACCTATGACATTCTAAATGCAGTTCTTTAGTTTTTTCAGCTCTGAGTAGATTTTTATTTTGCAAGTAAATTTGGCAAAGCTAAAAATGATCAACATAGAGAGACAAAGATAATATAATGAAACCGATTAGGAATATCAACAGAATAGCTCATGAAAAACACCTTAGGAGTATTTTGTATACTAAATATACATATTGGTTGGGTTTCATACTTATAATGTAGAACTGGAAAACTTCGATCAGCTTATGCAATCAGTTACCAGATAAAAATCACCCCAGAAGTATTTAATATCTAAATCAACAAGCAAGGAGAATAATCCAAGTAGGATTAGTTGGTTGTCAGTACGGATACTATAGAACAGGAGTATAGTATCCCTGCTTGTTGTAAGGGTCAGCTAAAAAGGTTGGCAATGAGAAGGGTATCTAGCTGTCAAACACTGCTTGAAAAAGTGTGCAATGATGAATATGATTTAGGCTGTAAAGGGGCCTGCAAAGCTAGCCCCACCATAACAGGGAAAATGGTCTTAAAACACGAGTTGTTAGTGGGGATGGATGATGCAGATTGTAGTGATTCTGATCTAGTAAACCTAAAATGTGTTTACTGTTCACCTATGGAAATTATAGACCAGATCCACTCTAGTATGTGTTGTCTATATTATTTAAAAGCCACCAGTCAATTGATTTTATTGGCAATGTCTCCTTTGCTTCTTGGTCAATTTTAAACATTGTTTTAGAAGATTTTGTCTACCATTTGCTTGTATAATCTCTGTTTTTCAACTCACTATATTACATACATACTGTTTGTAGAACTGGATTCCTGTCCTTACAGCTTATACATACAAGCAGTGGGAGTACTCTAAAATAGATGGATATTTTGTTACCTTGTAGTGCTGAGTTCAAATCTTTCTGTGGGTATTATTAGCAAGAAGGTGGTGTTTTAACTATAAATAATTTTCCTTAGCACAACCGTAAGGTCGTGAGTTCAGTTCCTGGCAATGCATTGTGTCCTTGAGCATGACACTTTATTTCGTGTTGCTCCAGTCCACTCAGCTGGCAAAAATAAGTAGCACCTGTATTTTAAAGGGCCTGCCTTGTCACACTCTGTATGATGTTGAATCTCTCTGAGAACTACGTTAAGGGTACACGTGTCTGTGGAGTGCTCAGCCACTTACATCTTAATTTCACGAGCAAGCTGTTCCATTGATTGGATCAACTGGAACCCTCATTGTCGTAACCAATAGAGTGCCAATTTTCCTTAGATACTTTGTGTATAGATGTACCTTTCAGTACTGTCATTATAGCCCAGTTAGCTATAGTAGCACAATTTGTGTATAAAATCTCCGTCACTAGGTGTTTCATCAAATAAGGTACTAGAATAAGATCAGTCAATTGAAATTTTGGGGCAAGATAGAATAGTTGCACTATATCCCTGTTTTCTTTTTGAAGAGGCAACAGGAAAGGGATCTGGCTATAAAACTCTGCCTTCAAAAGGATCCTTAATGAGTACTCTTAACTCTGTTCTGAGGCTCACAAGGCTAACCTCAAAGAATGATGATAGACAATACAAAGTAGAATGAATCTAGTCTAGATTAAATCATGTCCATTTTGCTTTTACCATTTGACGTTAAAGACTTTAAGTTTCCATCTACCAAATCCACTCATAAGGTTTTGGTTGGCACAGGGCTATTGTAGAAGACATTTACTTGCCCAAGGAACCACCCATGTAGACAGAAACTGAAACCACATGGTTGGAAAGTGAACATCTTAACCATACAGCCATAGATACACCTGTGTATGTGTGTGTCTTTTACCAATGTGTCTCAGAGAAGGTGTAAAGATTGGCATGAAAATTGTAGAAGTAGTACTTTTCAAACCAACTGTTTTCTAGTATTTGTTCTGTACTGAGTTACTGATATTTCTTTCAGATCACCCTAAAAAATACATTAGGGATTAACTTGTTAGAAACTTGTAATCAATATAATTGAATAACACAGAATACAAATGTCTAAATTTGCTGACTCATCTACTCTATAAAATCAAAATACTGCACATGTACCTCATACAGCAAACAAAAATAGAAGAAATCATCTGCAACACTTTTATGTTCATGTCATATAGAAAAAATTAAATTAAGTGGTGTACAAAGACATTAAGATCATTCACAACACATTTGGCAAACCTGAAGAAACAATATATAATGTCCAAATAATTTATCAGAACCATCATATATTGTTCCAATCTTGCCTGGGTATTAATCTCTTTGTAACAAATGGTACACACACACAAACAAACACACACACATGAAAGTCTATGCGGATTAGTTAATACAGTGTACACACACACACACACACACACACACACACACACACAGAGGGTGCGATGGGTAAATTATTGCCATTTTGTATTTTTGATTTCACACATGCACATTGTTTGTTTTTGATTTTGTTGACTACACAGTGTAGGAGGATCAGTTGGGCACTGTCTGTGAGAAAACAGCACTATGATGCAATTCACTTTATATATATAATGCATTCATGTATGTATGTATTTGTATGTATGTATGTATTTGTGTTGGAGCACTAAAAGAAATAATTAAAAAAGAAAATTGCACATTATGTGTTCAATCCATTCCTCACTAAGTGGTGATGGATAAATCTACAGATCCCAACTGTTCACTCCTGCCTACCTATATAACTCATGTCTAGTTGGTTTGGACTAGCTGGAGCAACACATCACGAAAAACAACACAAATGTATTGAACAGTCTAAATTTTTCATTAGATATAAACATTGTTACTGGTGATTATTAAATGGTTTCATACTTTTATCTTATAGTCTGCAAAAGCTGTTTGGTTCAGTACCTGGATGACAATAACACTTGCCCTACTTGTGAAATTGTGATTCATCAGAGTCACCCACTTAATTACATCAGGTGAGTGGTTCTCTTCTAATTTCAGCCACTATTATTTGTGCCACTGTTAGAAGTCATTGTATAATGTCATTATGCATCCTTTCATTTTTATATAACTATCCATCCCTAATATGTATGGTAACCTCTCTTGATAACATTTTTCTTGTACAAAGGGGTGTGGGTAGCAGTGATAAAGGAAAAAAAAATTATTATTATTGGTGGAGGTGTGAAAGTATCAGATACAATGCATTGTAATATTTAATTGCAGCCCTTTATGTTTCGAGTTCAAACCCCACTGAAGTCAGCTTTGCTTTTCATTCAGTTGATGCTGATGAAATAAAGTATCAGTAAAATACTGGGGTCGGTGGTATCAACTTCTCTTCCCTAAAAATTGCTGGTCGTGCACCTTAATCAGAAACCATCATCAAAACATGGCAAGCTGGTGGAATTGTTAGAGCGTCCGACAAAATGCCCCAAGATATTTTTTTCCTCTTTATGGTCAGAGTTCACATCCCACCAAAATCAACTTTGCCTTTCATTCTTCCTGGGTTGATAGAATTAAAATACCGGTTAAGTATTGGGGAATGGTGGTATTCATTAACTCTTTCCCTCAAAATCATGGCCTCATGCCAAAATTAAAAAAACATTATTAAGTAGTAGTTATGTACTGGGGTCAATGTAGTTGACTTGACCCCCTCCTATATTGCTGGTCTAGTGCCAAAATTTGAAACTATTGTTGTTGTTATTATTATTATTATTATTCAGTAGTCTCTTATAACATGCTTTCACTACACAGTTCTGTGTGCCTTGGGTATGTGCTGTTGTTTGTTGTGATGCTCTTATAGTTATAGTATTGAAAATGTTTTACGTAGGATGTGTGCAGTGCCTAGTAGTGCTATTTTCTGTATGTTATATATATTTGTTAGTCCTGGTGTTTTTGTTATGTATTTGTCTGAATATTTTTTATCATACCTAATGTGCCCACTATGATAGGAGTTGTTTCTGTTTTTAGATTCCACATTCGAGTTACCTCCATTTCCAGGTCTTTATATTTTGAAAGTTTCTCCATTTCTTTTGGAGAAACATTGTCACCTGTTGGTATTAATACATCAATTAGAAAGCATTTTTTCTTCATAGTCTCTGACAACTATATCTGGCCTATTGGCCTTAATTTCTCTATCTGTGTGTATTGGCATATCCCATAATGTTGCTTTCTTATTTTTTGTGAACTTGTTTGGTGTGTGCCTATACCATCTTTTTTCTGTTGTTATTCCATAGTGCTGGCATAGCTTCCAGTGTATGTAGGTCCCAACTCTGTCATGTCCGTGAATATATTCCTTCTTAACCAGGACCGGGCAGCCAAAGACAATATGATTTATTGTTTCTTGTCCATCGCCACATATATTCTGCAGTTACCTGTTATGTTTCTTTTCATTATATGTTTTTGGTAATTTCTGGTGGGAAAGCTTTGATCTTGTACTGCAATTAAAAATCCTTCAGTCTCTGCTTTGAGTCCTGAGCTTCTCAACCATTGCTGGGATTTTTCTCTGTCTATTTCTTTTGCATTTAGTTTAGCCCAGTATTTGCCATGAAGGGGCTTTTGTTGCCATTGTTTTATCATGGTCCATTGCTGTTCTAGTTTTAGTTTGGATTTCATTTGTTTTACAGCTTTTGTTGTTTCTTCTTCTTCTTCGTATTTGTTAGGTAGTATGACTTCTAGTTTGTATTTCTCAGCTTCCTAAAAGACTGAAAACAGTTTTTTTGTTTTGTTAATGTTTTGTGGCTATTTGTATTAGTTTTCCTTGCTTCTGAAGTAGATATTCCTGTAGTCCTATGGTGGTTATTTTGTAATAATTTTCTACCATCTTCTAAACGTTGTATATATAACCTTTCTATGTCAGGTTTTGGGTGGTACATCCTAAATCCTGTCATTATTTTTCTTGTTTCCCTATCTATTTTGATTAGTTCATTTAGTGTCCAGTTAAGGATATTGTAACTGTAACTTATAACTGGGATGGCTAAAGTGTTGATACCCATTATCTTGTTTTTCGCATTAAGATCTGTTTTCAGTATTAATTTAACTTGTCTACAGTATTCTTTTTTATTTTCTCGTTCATTTGTGTGTGTTGTATTGTATCTAGTTCATTGATTCCTAAATATTTGTATGTCTGGCTTTGGTCTAATTCTCTTATTTCATTTGCTTTATCTAGTGTGATGTTACTACTCTTAACTAGTTTTCATCTTTACAGAGTTGCTTTGGCACATTTTTCTAATCCAAATTTCGTATCTATTTCTTTGGTAAATCCATGTACTGTCTTTAGTAGTGTTTCCAGCTGTTTATTATTTGTAGATCAGTTTTAGATCATCCACATATAAGAGGTGGCTGATTGTTTTACCATAACAGTTGTATCCATATCCAGTTCTACTTAACATGTCAGATAAAGGTGTCAATGCCAAGCAGAAAAGAGTGGAGAGAGTGTGTCTCCCTGGAATATTCCTCTTCTAATGGGGATGGCTTTGGTTTTTATGAGTCACTCTTTTGTTTGGAGCTGTAGCACTGTCTGCCATTTATTCATGGAATGTGTTATATATTTTATGATTGTTGGTGCTACCTTGTTCATGGTTAGTGTTTCTAGGATCCATGTGTGGGGAATTCTATTGAAAGTCTTTCAGTAATCGGTCCAGGCCATACGCAGATCCTTCTTTCTGTGGCTGTCTTCAGTTATGGCTTTATTGATCATTAGTTGATCTTTACAGCTGTATGAGCCCTTGCAACATCCCTTCTGCTCTTCTAGAAACAGGTTGTTTTCTTCCAGATGCTTGCTCATTCTGTGCGATATTGCAGAAAAGCTTTGTAAATTGTAGGGAAACAAGTTATTGGTCTGTAATTTTATGGGTTTGCCATTTCAGTGGATTTGGGAATTAGGATAGTTTTCCCTTCCATGACCCATTCAAACATTGTCTCTGGCTCTGCTAGTATGTCATTAATTTTCTCAGCCAGCTTTTTTATGTGTTCCTGTCAGATATTTTAAACAGAAGTTGAGGATCTTATCTTGCCCGGATGCCTTCCAGTTGCTTAGTTGTTGTTGTGTCTGGGTGACCTCTCCAGTTGTTATAGGGGTCCAGAGTTGTTCAGGTGCTGAGTTTGTTGTTTTGATAGACCTTTTCTGAGGTTGTTCCTTCACCGACCATATTTCTTTCCAAAATTCTTCCACTTTTGCTGTTGGTGCTGCATTGATGTCTATTTTAGTAGAATCTTTTGGGGTTGGAGCTGAACTGTTTGTTTTGTTTAAAGAATCGTTGGTGTTTCTCATACCAGCGGATTCTTTGTGCTTTGGTAAGGATATCTTGCTTTAGCTGTTCTTTTACCTCAGGTAAACCTTTATCTGTAATTTTGTATTTCCACAGTATTTTTGTTCTCTTCTTGTTCCATAGTAGTGTTGATTGTCTACTAGTTTCGTTAAGGAATGACAGACCTTTTCTCTTGTTTTCTATTTATTTGCATTTTCCTAGTCAAATTCTGGACCTTTTCTTGACTGCTATATCCATGTCTGCAGATATAGCCACATCTGTGATGAAGCACTCTTTTTTCACTCCTTGTCTGATTGATAATATCTGGTTGCTTGGCATGAAGTTCATTATCGGTCTGTAAATTAAGATCCTGTAAGACCTTCTCTATTACACTCTCTGGTTGTTGTTGGTGTCATTTTCTGCCTACTTCAAATCTTTGCTCTAATATGTCCCAGTGTAATGCCTTGGCTACACAATTGTGCCTATGTCTATACTCCTTCTGTGCCTAAGGACTATGTAAACTTATGTACACAATGGATTTCTCTTTCTCATTACATACTCTGTACTTAGGACTATTCATGGTTTGTCTATTTTTGCCTTAATGACATTCATCTGAAATGACTGGCTTTTAACACTTATGAATCCTCCTGTTTCTTTCTTAAGTTCTCCATTCTTTAGCCATAGACAAAATTCATCTGCTGTGACATCCTGCGTTTGTCTGAGATGCTGATTGTGTAGTTCTTTTCTCCAGTTGTTTCTTTCTTCTTTCTTTCTTCTTTCCTTGTATTCCATTGTAGTCTCCACAACTTCTTTCTCCCCTCTGGCAACTGAAATCAGTCTTTCTGTGTTATTTCTCACATACTCTTCTATATCACATTCTCCCGTCTCTTATGCAATCTTCTGTTATTATCAGTCCTCTCCCTCTCTCCTTCCATGGTAGGTATAACCTATCAACACTGTGTCTAGGATGTAACAACCTATATGTGGATGTTGTCCTTCTAGTTTTACAGTCTATGTGTCTTAGTTCTTCCATCGGCCAGTTCAGGAAAGTAGTAGAATATCATCAGAAATTTTGCCCCTGTGTTTACTGCTCATATTAGAGACAATGCTCATGTGTTTACTGCAGTAGTTAATAGTCCTGGGTATGGCGTTCAACGGCATCAGGCTGTGGAATCTTGATATGGGAATAATGAGGTTACGCTTAACCATAACTACCTCCAGGTCACTCTTGGGCTAAGTGTAGTACTTGTAAGCTCACCCCAAGACCATGAGATACTTGGTTGGCATCTGGCAGGGTTAAGTCTGTCTCATTGGGTGGGGGTGGAGGTGGACTCTTTAACCTTGTTTGGCAACTTCTCAAGAAGAGGTGTCTCAATAAAAACACTGGTGGTTGTGTCACCATATCACCAAAATGTCAAGTACAAATGTATTGAACAATGGCATGAATGAGGTTGAAACTGATAATGGTAAAGGTCACTTTCCTGGCAGGTAGCTTACTGCACAGTAGAGTCGGGGCTGTTATCATCTACTGCAGTATGAAAGAAAGGAGGAAAGACCAACTGAGCAGATTGAATGCACCTGTGATGTATTATTGTTGTTGTTGTTGCTGTTGCTGCTGTTGTTGTTAAGGTGGCGAGTTGGCAGAATCATTAGCGTGACGGGCAAAATGCTTAGTGATATTTTGTTTGTCGCTTCGTTCTGAGTTCAAATTCTGCCAAGGTCAACTTTGCCTTTCATCCGTTCGGAGTCAATGAAATAAGTACCAGTTACACACTGGGGTTGATGTAATCGATTAGTCTACTCTCCCCAAATTTCAGGCCTTATGCCTATAGTAGAAAGGATTATTATTACCTCTGCCTTAGTGAAGGCGGAGGTGTTGTTTTTTGTTTCTTTGTTTGTTTGTCCATGGACAAGATATCTCAAGAACTGCTGGATGGATTTGGATGAAACTTTCAGGAATGTTTGACTTCATGACAGGCATGAACTGATAAGATTTTGGGATCAATTCAGTACTGGACAAGGATTCTGGATTATTTTTCCTGTTTTTTTACTTAATTTTTGAGAGCGGTTGGGTTCATTTTTAGTATTCACGTTTGTAAGAGCAGGCGAGTTTATTTCAGGTATTCTCACTTTAAAAAATCATCTCTGGCTAATTGTTGGTGTTGCCTTGGTAGAGGTTTGCTCTTGTTATTATTATTATTATCATCATCCTATTTTTTTTCTCTCTGGACTGTTCTAACACGTGTAAGTATGTATGTATTTTATGTTTTTACAGTTATTTATAGATGTAAAAGTGTGTAATTATGTGACAGGAACTAATGGCCTGAATTTTTTCATCTTTTTCATTCATGAAATGATTCCTTTTAGTTAAGATTTTGTAGCTAACTGGTTTTTTTTATGTAAATTGTAATGGAACTGCAATTATTAAACTACTGTTGACTTTGATAGTTTGAATGTGACCCAATACTTCTAGTAGAGTTAAATTTATTATATGTATTTGGTTGACAAAGCCTTCAAATTTCACCTCTTGCAGCTTATTCAATCAGGAGATGTGTGGTGGTGGTGGTGGTGACTGGTGTGGCTGCTGCTACTGTTTTGCATCCACTTTCCATGCTGGCATTTGTCGGGCAGGTCACCACACCCCAAGCCCTTTCTTATTGAGAGCTGCTACTACTCATAGACTAGGGCTCATTCATATCATTTTGGCTTGATTTTGATGGCTTGATGCCCTACCTATTGCCAACTATTTTACAGAATGTATTGGGTGCATTTTCTTGTCGCACCAGCACTGGAGAAGTTGATAAGTTCTTGGTGTGATAGGACTAAAAGGAACTCACAGTCCCACTTTATTGCTAACTACCCCAGACCTCTTGTGTAATAATTCGCTTCCTTTATTATACAAAAAATAAGGTGTGAATGAAATAAAATTGACAAGGATTCTAGGAATTGCAGCCAGGCAACATGTTAGAAGAGAGTAAGTTAAAAAAAAAAACAAAGAAGAAAAATACTGACGTGAAGTAGAGAAGACTAATAAATCTAACTAAAGACAACTTTTCTTATACTGATAACACAATAACATACACCCAGTCCGTTCAGTATCAGGACAAAATTCTCCGAGGACAAAATCCCTCTGGATAAAATTTTACACAAAAATATCAACTAATAAATATTAAAAATTTTTTTAATAAAATTTCTCTTTCCTAAGATATTTTTATTATAAAGAAAGAACAATATCCTGGGGAATATTGACTACCAGGGGATTTTGTCCAGTGAGATTTTGTCCTAGTACCGTCCTTTCTGTGATGTCGTTAATAATAAGTAGGGGATTCAGTTATCAAAGAAAAACTGGTGCAGATGTACAGAAACCAAAAGACAGGTGAAGGAAAACATGCAGATATATTAGTTTGATACTTGGGGAAGATGGAAAAGTCTTTGACATTTTGAACTTATGCTCTTCAATAGAAAGGGATGAGAGAGAAAAAATGTTGGTATTAACGGTTCCGCATGTTGCAAAAAACTATGCAGGAAAAAAGAAAACAGATTTTACTAACTTCATGCAGGAAATCCATCCAACAAGAGCAATAATCTTTATCTTGTTGTATACAATCTCTTGTGTGGGTGACACGATAAATTGGTTGGTCATATGGTCATCCAACTGTAAAATGTATATCACAAAAGGAAGTAGATGAATGGCTTATGAGAGCTGTACAAGTTATATAATGTCAGCAAGGTGAGAGTGAGCAGTGAGTTCACTAAAAAAAGCAGTTTGCAGACACGAATCCATCAGTTTGGTTCTGCATTCCATCCTGTTCATTGTAGTTTACCAGGCTATAAAGATGGGTTCAAGACTGACTATGAGAACTCCTGTATGCCAATGACTTAGTTCACATAGCTGAAGCTGTTTAAAGTTTAGGGAAAAATTTGCAAATGTAGAAGTAAAACCTAGAATCAAGAGGCCTCAAAGGAAATCTAACAAAGACAAAAATTTATTTAGGACTCTAATAGGACTCTCCTGCTATTTGGAAAGTAGTCATACTCGATATGCAAACAAAGAGCAGATGGGAATTCTATACAGTATATCCATTGTAAACTGTAGTTGCATAAGAGTTGGATGTGACTCGAGAAAGAATTTGTCTGTAAAAGGAATAGATAGCAGTAAAAACACCAATGAAATAGATTCTTTCAAACTCTCAGAAGATTCCTTGTAACAGCTGATAGCTTCTGTTATTTAGGTGGCTTAATAACCAGTGAGGGTAGGTGTTCCGAAAGCATAGTATGAACAAGCTAGTAAGTGTTCATGGAGCTGTTACTTCTGTTGGCAACAAAGGGAATTCCTTTCTGAATGAAGGGCAGAGTATATTATGCTTATGTAGGAAGTGCAGTATTATGGGATAGTGAATATGGGTCTTGAATGCAGAGGATACACTAAGGCAAGAAAGAAATTAACTGAGTATGCTCACTGGATGTGTGATATTAGATATGTATGGATGATGGTGCACCAAATATATTTACAAATAAAGTCATTATAAAAGATATCTACCATATTGTGCAAGAAAAGAGACCATACTGACAGATGTGTAATGCACATGAAGGATGGCAGTTGGGTAAAGAAATGCCAAACAATCCAAGCAGGAGGAACATGTAGAAAAGGAACACATAGAAAAAGTGGTCAAGACTGATAACAGGTGGTGCAACTTTGTGTTGGAGAAAGCCCATCCAGTCCTTGCAAACATAGAAAAAATGATGATGATGATGATGATGATGATGATGAGAACATCTGCATCAGTGGTATTGTCATCGTTGTTGCTATGTGTTTGGCTAGCTGTTTATCTCTGTGTTCTTAACTCTTACTAAAAGTATTACCCCAACCTCAAAAATTGGGTGACACTCGCTCATATTTTTCATTGAGAATTTCAATTAAGACTTTTACTGATGTATAATGCACCAGCCAATGAGTTATCCTGCTCACACTATAGTCAATACTTTCAGCTCTTTTCTCCACTCCTCCTAATTTTCTGATGCTTTTATTCATTGTTGCATTTTCAATCCTGACATCTCCGTGATGTTATCAATCCAGTTTCTTCCAGATCATCCTCTTGATGTTTTTTCTGAGGGCTTTTCCTCTGCACAACAATTTTTGTTGGTCATCTGCTCTTATGATATAATCTAAATATCTGTTATTCATCCAGTTCTTTTACAAGGCTCCATTCAACCTAACTAGTTCTCCTAAAACCCTATGCTGGGAATCTTTCTGTTGTTTCTCTATAAGCTTTTTTATGGGTGCATGGAACATTGTTATTTTTATTATTATAAGACAGTATTGTCTGTAAATATTTTTAATATTTAGAATATCAACCTGTATATAAACTACATCATGTTTAATGTTATTGTGTGTCATTCATGTCAGTTTATATTTAGTGCTAACATGTAACTAATATGTGTTGCAGCCATGACCGGACCATGCAGGACATTGTGTACAAACTGGTGCCAGAATTACAAGAAAGTAAGTATTGAAACAAACACTTGGCGGAATGTAGTTAAGTCTCATGTTAGCCTTGCAAAAATTCCATTGCCCTAAAGACACTGCAGAGGGATTTGAAGGAGATTCATCTGCTATTTCTAGTAGGTTAAGGACTAACTAGACCAGTGGTTCTCAATTGAAGACCATATAACCTTTGGGTGTCCACATAAGTATTTTTTGTTAAACTTTAGCTGCAATAAATTGGTTATATTTCTACAATACACAAAATATTTTAACAATTTTTTTTAATACAGTTCATAATCTTCATAATAATATTTAATTATAAAAATATAATAGAATTAAAAAAAATATTGAATGGGTATGAGGATCCACCTGAGTATAATAGGAATCAAATGGAGTCCATCGGCAAACAATGGTTGAGAAGCACTGAGCTAGACACTCCCTTATTTGCTTGATAATTATATGGTCTCTGTGTAAATCAAATGATTTAGTTACTTCAACAGTTGTATTTGTTAATTAGTCTACATACAATGGAAACTATATGTAGAAAATACTTTATTTACAGGATGAATTTCTGTTTTTATATACCTCTGTCTTCAGCAGGCTTTTACTAGCAAGAGATTGCAGTAAAGTATATTATTATTGATACACAGATGACTTGGAGCAAATCAGAAGTGGTCAACAACAATTGGTATTTAACAAATTGCTTGTACTGAACAAATCATTGTTTTTGGCATAGAAAGTTAATTCCATAATATATACATGTGTGTGTGTGTGTGTGTGTGTGTATGCACACACACACACACACACACACACACACACACACACACACACACACACACACACACACACACACACACACACACACACACACACACACACACGCAGCAGCAGCAGCAGCAGCAGCAGCAGCCGCCGCCGCCAAACTTGCATGTTGAAGATTGGTCTTCATAGTAATTTCAGAAGTTGCTCTTCATCTACCTCCTTCATAGTCATTCTCCATAGTTGGCAATACAAACAGATGCCACCCATCTGCATATATATATATATATATATATATATATATATATATATGATCAATGTAACTATATATATATATATATATATATATATATATATATATATATATATATATATATATATATATATATATATAGTTACATTGATCAAACAACTGAAATAGACATCACTGAAACTAACTGAAGATCCATTTACTGATTATTAGCAAAATTATCTCTTCTATAATATAATATACTTTCATCACCTTGATTTCAGTAAACATTTTGCTAAGTATATTCATAAAATAATTATAAAATCAATTCATTAGCATTTTGAAATATAACGAAATGAAAGAGAGAATATAACTAAGTTATTAATATCTGAGCCATTCTCATGAAAGTTAACCCATTACTTTGTCAAATATGCTGCTTATTTATTCACATTGTTTTGAATTAATCATGCATTATCTTGTAGCTTCAAGATTTCTATGATGTGTTTATATATTTTTTGAATTACGTTGTAGGGTAGGTGTGAAAGGCTGGTTCTGGCCAGTTTGAACATAAAACAGAATATTTCGGAAGATATAGTTGGTTAAATGCTAAAGGGTTAAACCAGAGCAGGTTTTATAAAGATTTTAGAATACCCCCCCCCCCCCCCCCCATAAAAAAAAAACTTTATATATCTATAAAAGTATGTTGAAATGGTTCATTTTCAACCAGATATCCATATTGAGACCATTTCTTCCAGATCTACCCTATATGGGACATACATAGAAAATGCTTATCTTGAAAATGTTGCAATCAATTTTTGTCATGCATGTCACACTAGGTAAATGAGAATTGTGACCATTGACATTGTTGTTTAGCAAACTAATTAGCAGTTTTTGGGATTTAAATAAACATCATGAGACTCTGTTTGTTGCTCTGGAGACATTCAGAGGAATTAGTTAATACTTTCAGATGATGCCACATAAATCACATAAATCACATTTAATCCTTTCCAAACAATTCAACAAACATTCTGCTTACATAGGTGCAGGTGTAGCTGTGTGACAAGAAGCTTGCTTCTGAACCATATGGTTCTGGGTTGATTCAACCTTCTATCAACCTCCCAATTCAACCTTCCATCACTTCCCCTCATGCATCTTCCTTCCTCAACATCTCTTCCGTCATTTTTCATTGATTTACTAAACTTCAACACTCTATCTGGGTTCTCATCCAGCCTGCTCAACCTCTCCACAGCCTCCTTCCTCATAGATCTCACAACCACCTTCTTTGCATGATTCTTCATGTTATCATACCTGGCTTTCATTTGCTCAGTCCTATTATTACATAAAGCTTTGTGCGCTTCCTTCTACCTTGCAATCACATCCCTTACCGTCTTGTTCCACCACCATGTATTTCCTCGATCTCTCCTACCCTTCATCCTTCCACACACTTTGTCACATGCCTTGAGTACCCCTTCTTTAAAAGACTTCCATAAATCCGGTGTATCAATGCTTACCAACTCCCCAACTTTCTCCTCAAAGCTTGCTCTTGTTTCTTTTTCTTTCAGTTTCCACACCTTTCTCCTCGCAACTGTTCCTTTTCTCACATGCTTTTTAACTCTCCTCTTATCCAAGTCAGCAACCACCAACCTGTGCTGCAACTGCCCCGATACTGTCTTCACATCTCTCAGATATTTTCTGTTTTTCCTGCCAACTAACACAAAATCAATCTCTGTCTCATTCCCTCTGGCGCTGAAAGTCACCTTCCTTCTCTGTTTTCCTAAACCATGTATTTGTCACATACAACTCTTTCTCATCACAAAACTCCAACAGTATCCTTCCTTCCAAATTTCTCTCCCCAATTCCATTTCCCCCATGCACACCCTCAAAGCCCTGGATCCATTTCCCAACATGTCCATTAAAATCACTGATGCCCAAAACCAATTCATCTACCTTTTCTAAGTCCCACTCATTCATCATTACATCGAAGAACTGCTCTTTCTCAGCGATCCCTCTTCCACTTTGCGAACCATACCCACAAATCACCTTCACCACTTCTTCTTCAAATGCTAACACTACTGCCATCGCTCTGTCACTCTTTCTCCTGACCTCCACCACCTTCTCACAGATTTTTTTCTTCACCAAAACTCCCACACCTCCAGTCCCCCTACTATTTCCCCAACCACCACAACTTGTACCTTCTTCCCTTGACCCCCACAAATCTTGCACCTTGGCCCCTCCACCTAACCTCCTGCACACAGCACACATCCACCCTCCTCTTCCTCAATTCCTTGCACACCTCAGTTCCCCTTCCACACAGACTGCCCACATTCCAACTTCTCAACCCCCAAACTTCTCCTCAGGCCGTCAGCCGTCATAAAGCAAGTCATGCTTGTGCAACCCAGGATGAGGGTTTGCACCTTCTGTTTTCAAGTAGGCAGATGTAGCCCACCCCAACCTTTGGGCTGACTGGTGCCCATTCTTCTTTGCTATTATCATGAGGCTTGTTTTGTAGCTGGATTTTCTATGGGGAGCATGCCCATGCTTACCCACCAACCTCAGTTCCTAGATATGAGTGGTCCTGAGACCAAGGCCTCTACCACGATTTTTAAGAAATGTGGTGGAAAACTAGCTCAAAACATTTGAATTTTACCTGT
Organism: Octopus bimaculoides; assembly: GCF_046866305.1. Taxonomy (NCBI): domain Eukaryota; kingdom Metazoa; phylum Mollusca; class Cephalopoda; order Octopoda; family Octopodidae; genus Octopus; species Octopus bimaculoides. The sequence goes on along the minus strand of NC_142945.1, from coordinate 27,209,179 downwards.
TGTGACTCTAATTGAAACTCAATGATTATAAACACTTTAATGTATTCACTATAGTTGTCTCTGTCTCTCTGTCATACTCTAATCTTTCCTCATCTGATACAAGGTCTCCTCCCTCAATGCCCTTCTCTCAAAATTCTTTGTCTTGCAAGTCACTTGGTGACACTGCTGGTGGTGGTACCACATAGAAAGCATTCAGTCCACACTGCGAAGTGGTTGACGTTTGGAAGGGCATCCAGGTATAAAAGCCATACCAAAACTGACCTTGCCTGTGCTGGTGCCTCATAAAAAGCACTCAGTCCACTCTATGGAACGGTTGGTGTTAGGAAGGGCATCCAACTGTAAAAACCATGCCAAAACAGGGTCAGTAGCATGGTGTAGTCTTTTACCTCGCTGGCTCCAGTCAAACCATCCAACCTATGCCAGCATGGAAGACAGATGTTAAATGATGATGATGTAGTTTAAGATGGATTAAATATTAGATTTCATGATATATACTGTTACTGTATTTTCTATGGTGTTAACTAGAGCTATAAAACATTGTTGTATATAAACTAGTGTTGTAACACATTGTTACTGTAGTGTTTGATGTATCAACTAGACCTGTAAGACTCTTTTACCGTAGTGTGTGTAAACTATAAACTGTTTTATATTGTGCTGTAGACTACAATGTTTTGTTTTTATTTATGATGTCACACTTCATCATTGTCATGTCTGACATTAGTTATAGTCATGATAAGGCTCAATCATCATCATCATCGTTTTATGCCTGCTTTCCATGCTGGCATGGGTGGGACGGTTCGACTGGGGTCTGGGAAGCCAGGAGGCTGCACCAGGCCCCAATCTGATCTGGCAGTGTTTCTACAGCTGGATGCCCTTCCTAACTCCAACCACTCCGAGAGTGTAGTGGGTGCTTTCTACGTGCCACCAGCACAAGGAGCCAGAAGAGTTGGTATTGACCATGATTGGATGGTTACATTATTTTCTGACAAATACTCTATATCTGCAAGGTGCGTGCACACACACACTCACACATACACACATGCACGTGCACAATAATTTTGTGATTAAAACTTATTTTAGGCTATTTCCAGCCAGGTGAGTGGTGAGCAGATAAGAGCTGCAGATGTCTTCACTTGTAATAAAATAAATATCATGTAACTGAACATATAGTATATTGTATTTTCGATTAAACAACTTTACATATGATATCTTGTTATGTTGTCCTAATACATAATATTTCATAACTGCATATGGAGGGTATATCTTGTTGGTTTGTGTGTGGTATCCTAATGGGTCTGCTGTATTATTTCAGATGAACTACGGCGGCAGCAACAGTTTTATAAGAGCAGAGGTGTTCCATTTCCAAAATCCATTGGAGGTCAGTATCTCTTTGTTTTACTTTGATTTTCCTGTTTATTCTACATTGAGAAAATAGTGCATCGTATGTGGAAATAACAGGTTTCTCCTACTTTTATTGGCTGTAATACTGAACTGCAAACTTCCCTTCTATTTTTCTCTCTATTTTACTGAATATTGATGCTATGATTTGGGGTCATGAAGCTGAATTTCATATGACTGAAAAATCAGAATATCAAATGCTATAACGTCAAAAGATCAAAACTTTAAATTTTGAAATATTTTAGGGAAAAATAATAAGAAATGCAATCTTAAAAGATATTTATTCGCAATTAACCTTCATGTGTATGGTCTTATGATCAGCACCCTTTGTTAATTAGTTCCAGATAAGCTCTGATTGAACAGTCTGATGATCAGAGGTGTTCTAACTGTGACCATCTCCTCTTTTTCATGCATTGTGTATCTAGGACTACATTATTCAAAATATCTTTCCTTTACAAGATCAAAGCAGAAACAAATTATAGCATGCAATTTGAGGACTTACACTATAGTGTGGTCCATAATGGAATTTTCTGGCAACTAGGAAGTTTTGGTCCTTCTGTGACATTGTTTATTTTGTTTCCATGTCTCAAATTAGTACTTATGATATCTAATATCATTTACACTAGATCTTTGCTCATAATTATTATTATTCTTGCTGTAGAAAAGAGTATCTAATTGCATCTTGTATGATTTTAATTTTTGATTGCCATTGTTGTCTGATGTTTCATGGCCATTTTTCTTTGTACCATTAAGTACAGTAACGTACATTCATTGACTGAATACAGTAACATATATTTAGAATGCTCTAGCTGTACAACATACACTCACTAAATTCAAGAAGATAAGACAAATTTATTTATTCCTAGTAGCTTATCTATTGCACTTTATTATAATGGTTTGTCACACAATATACTAACATTTAAGCTGTTATAGCTAACTTTGAGTCACTTTTATCTCTATTATATGACACATTTTAAGCCAAGATAAAAATATAAAAGCCAACTTAGGATAGGATTATTGCTTTTTTTGTTAGTTAAATGTTTTTGATTTGGATCATTCTTGAGCTTAAATTTTTTTTACATTTCTCTGTCCTTGTAAATGCATTTTATTCTGTCATGTCACTGTACTTCGTTAACAGTGTTTAATTTGTCAAACCATGTGGTATTTGATATATGAAATCATCATGTAGTTTTCTAGCACATCCTGTTTCAATTAACCTCAGAATAATACTTTTTGCGTATATTTTTAAAAACCTGTTCGTTATTGAATCCAAGTTTTTACAATATTTCAGTTTTGACAAGGATTCTTTGGTTGGGGGCCTACTCTAATGCCAACCACTCAACCGATGCTCTAATTGATACTCACATAGAATGATTGTTCTTTTAAGAAAACAAATTACAGGAATAGTATATATTTACATAAATAAATATTCCTTTGTCCTAACACTTCTAACATAGCAAACAATGTCTACAATGTTTACGTTTCAGTGTCAAATTACATTTTAAACATTTTGTTTAATTTTCCTTCAGAACTGCATTTGCTGCAATCTTTTGCTTAGTCATCACTTACAGATATTTGCACAGAACATTAATTTCATTAACCTTATCCACTCATTCTTATGTTCCATTCTAGAAGGGCTGAAAATGTCCATTTCTATAGGTCTCAACCATTTTTTATCTATAAACCCCTTTGGTTACTGTTTTATTCTGGTGGACCCCCATAGCCATTCAATGTTTAAAAAGTAGTTTTATAGATACTCCTTTTAAAATTCCTATTTTGCTTTTCACACATTAACTCATATAGGTTGAATTATGTAAAATGTTTGAGAAAGAAATCTACCTGTTTCTTGCATTAAATACATCTAGAGCAAACATTTTTCATGGACCTTTAATATACTATTATGGGTCCCTAATTTGATTTTGCTTGCATGGACCCCACCAAAATCTTATATTGACTCTGGTTGAGAACCACTGCTTTAGATTAATAAATAAAATGAAATACAGTGGTTGGTCTGAAACCTCTGTCCATAAAACACTGCTTCAATTATAGTGTTTTTTCCAGTTGCAAAGAGTGAAGGAATTCCTACCATACACTCTTATGTGTATTGAATTGTGCTGCTAAAATTGCTGCTCCTGTTCCTTAGCACATTCTGTCACAAGTGATATGACTATCATCTTAGTCCTTTTAATACAAACTCACTGGAGACTGCTTCTGGTTTTGTTATATAAACTATTTTAAAGAGTTCATATTTAAACTAAAACTTTGCCTCATTGAACTTTTTGTTATATTTCCAAGACTAGTTTAATAAAAGTAGTTATGTCACTAGATCTCTTCAAATCATTGATTATTTTCAAAATTAACTGAAACAGAGTAATTAATTAAAAATATGGTTGTGAAAGAGTTAACACAGTTCATGTCTCTGTTTTTTCTTTTCCATTGTGTTTTGATCATGTTCAATTTGTTAATGATCTTTGACATGTTTTATTTCCAGCTAATGAAGAGTGTGTGGAAACTGAACGGACACACACGCAACCACCAGATTCTGACACCCAAGACTATCATCGCAGCGATGAACAAGTTAACATCTGTCTAGAAGGTCGAGGTGTATCGATGCGCAATTTGAAACGTAAATTCATTCGATGCTCTTCACAAGCTACCATAATGCAACTGAAAAAGTTTGTTGCTTTGAAAGTATTCAACAGTTCAGCTAAGCATACAGATGTAAGTCTACCATATTTTCCATTATTTTAGTACAAATCTGAGTCTATTTGGCAGTAAATGTTTTGTAACATGAGGTGGAAAGTTCTCAGTATGTCTGTGTAGACATAACTAAGTTTAGCTATTTTCTGTGTTTAATATTTCTGTTTTTAATATTGCAAGTATATTCATAGTAATAGGCAGTTATTTTAATTGGTATTCATTCATAAATAAATACTACAGTAAATATATAATTGTTTATTTCTGCTTTTAATGCCCTTTCTTAATTCTTTCTCTCTTTTGTCTTTCACCCACCTCTTTCTTGCAATCTCTTTATTGCTCTCTCTCTCTCTCTTATTTGAAAATATTGGAATATTGCAATACTTTAGAAAGTATAAAAGTACAGAAGTCTAAAATGCTGCAATATTTTCCTGAATGATTTATGTTCAGAGAAAAGCTAAAGGCATTTTACTCTATTTATGTTAACCTAGCTATCTAAAAAATAGGTATGGTCCTAAATTCTTTGACTCAGGAAGGGCATACTTTTATAAAAGACCTGTTTCAAGAACATGGTCAAATATACAAATTTTTCGCGTTCATGTAAGCAGTCATATTAAACATGCAAATTTATGTGTTTTATTGACTTTTGTTGGCAGTCTTTATAACCAGAAAGTCCTGTATATATAAGATATACAAATACACAATATCTCACAGATGCATTCATATCATTTAAATATTTTATAGTACTTGTTAAAGTTAGCAAATTTGTTGTGGGGACACATCATCATCATTATCATCATTTAACGTCTGTTCTCCATGCTGGCATGTATTGGATGATTTGACAGGCATTTGTCAGCTTGAGGGCTGTCCAGGCTCCATTTGTCTGTTTTGGTTTGGTTTCTATGGCTTGATGCCTTTCCTAATGCCAACCACTTTACAGAGTGTACTTGGTGCTTTTATGAGGTTCCGGCATGGGTGCTTTTACATGCATACTGACATTATTAGCAAAGCGTTTTGTTGCAGAAAACTGGGTTCTGTTTATTTGTGTTTTTAGAACCAGATTTGCCTAAAAATGGAGTACTGCTCACACTATTAAGCAACTTCTTCCAAACAGGTTTTGTCCTCTTTTGTTAGAATACTGAATCAAAATCATAGTCCAGATGACCTCTTGTCATCACTTCAACTGTTCTATCATTGACAAAACATGCAAGTTGGCTGCTTTCCTGCCATTACTTCCATGTAAGATGTTCAGATGAGCTTTCTCTGGTTTCATCCTTTTGAGGATTTTTCATCAGAACTTGGTTTGTTAAATTTTGCAGATTGCATCTGTGTTTCTTAGTTCCCTCTCCCCACACATGCACACACACTCGTACACATACACACATACAAAATTCCATACATATAGCTTTTTCCCCCAGAATGGCTGAGTTGTGGAATAAGTTCTCCCTATTCTTTTCCTTCTGAATATGTCTTTCATCTGTTTGAATCTAGGGTTAATAAGTACCTTACCTAACGTTTCCTTCAATGGAATGCTTTTTATCAGTTGTTTTTTATGACCATCTTATATTATTTCGTTTTACTATCCCTTCATTGTCATCTCATTTATTGTATTTTATAACCATTAGTTCTTTTATTACCATCTCATTGTATGCCATTTAAATCTCTTATCAATAGTTTTATTGCTACCCTTTACATATTGTCTTAGATATGCATGTACTAATATTATATTGTTTTAATGTTCATTTTCTAAGATTGCATGGGTTACACAAGTGTTGTTGAGCCATATTTTCTATGGCCAGATAATCATCCTACTGCCAACTCTTGCCTCTTTCCAAGCAATGTAATGTTCCCCTCTGTGGCTGGATATGTCTTCACAGAAGACTGGAAATCAGGGACACCATTTATATGACATTGATATCCAGTTATAGCCATTCTCTCTCTCTCTCTCTCTCCCCCCCCACTTCCCTCCCCCCACACACTCTGAGCTTCTTCCGTTTCTGTTAACCAAATCCAATCACAAGGCTTTGGTTGACCAAAGACTGTAGTTGAAGGCACTTTCCCATGGTGTCACACACACTGAGGTCGAACCTGAAACCACATGCTTAGGATGTAAACTTCTTGATACTCGCACCTTGTGTATAAGGATTTTGTGGCAGTGATGGCATTCCCTATTTTTACCTGCTTGCAGTGATTTTGAGTAAAAGGAAAAGTGACTCATTTCTTTGCTGTTCGTTAGATAAACATCAGCTCTCTCTCCCTTTTCTCCAGTTGTGTGGCAATTGTCTGATGTGAGCTAACAAGATGATATGTCAGTCACAGTCATTATCAGCTGGAATTCTGTAACCAAACCATTGTACATATTTATTTCTTTGAACGACACCCAGTAAAAAAAAATTTAACTGAAATTTACAAACTGTGCAAAATTTCTCCAATATTCAATAATGATTGAAAACAAAAAAATAAGCATTTAAAAAAAATTTTAATGTGTCTATTGTTTCTTAGATATAGATTTGTTTCCTAAACTATTTTGTGTATGGAATTTTGTTTCATTTCACACTTTCTACTGAGGAAAATATTCATTGATTATTTCTTCACAAGGAATTCTTTTCCATTCCAACATCTCCCAAGTTAATCCAGTTTTGTTCTTTCAAAAGTAAGAGATAATTGGTGTAAATATTCTCGTTAAGTTTTGTCTTCAAAATATGTATAACAGAAACTTGCTGCAAGGTGAGCACACAACAGGAGAGATCTTCAGAGGAAGAACTCCCATTCAACAAGTGTTTTGACCCTTATATCCGACACTCTATGGAAGCCAGGCCCACCCGGGTCATGACTCCTTGGTGTCCTCCTGCTGTTTTCCAAAATCCTGTCTCCAGGATTTGAACCTGTGTTGTTCTTTTGTTCCCAGGTCTGTGTTTCAGCCCACCAGGCTGACTGACAAAGGAACCAACTCTCTTCTTGCTTCTATTCCAGTAAATAACCAATGAAATCCTTAACTAGGTCCATTGGTCATTCCTCTTTGCTCATATCCACAATGAGCTCTTTTCAGCAACATCAGACAAGCATTCAATTGTGGAAGTTCTTCTGTGGCCTTTGATACCTAACTGCCTGAGTAGCTGATAGGTTGATGTAGCCATGAATCCTTGCGATCCAGCTTCAACTGGCTTCACAGTACAGTGGTAGCCCACACTCCCTAGCTGCTTTGCCACTTCACCATATTTTCTCATCTTAAAGATGTGTTACTCTTCTATGTGGTTCTCGTATGGTACTGATAATTCAATAAGAATCACTTTGGCACCCTATTCAGACCTTAAGACAATGTCTGGTTGTAAGCCATTCTTGGTGATAAACTCTGGGTAGTTCTTGCACTTCTCACCAATGTCTGCAGATATTTTCCAAGAATCCTCATGTCCAAGTAGGTTCTCTCCTGCTACAAATTCATATCTACTTATCTTCTTCGCTCCAACCCTTTTCTTTCTTTCTTTGGTTATGAAGGCCACTTTTGATTTGGTTGTGTCCCACTGCATTTGGTGCCAGATTGAAGTGGTCAGTTCTCCTAGCACTCTGTTGTGTCTCTATGTGTACTTGCCATCAGTGAGAGCAGTCTTGCAGGAATTCAGGACATGGTCTATTGACTGGGGTTTGCCCTTGCACAGGGGACATATTGACATGTCTTCCATGCCCCACTTTACAAGGTTGGTATTTGATGGAAGCAAGTCATAAGTTATTCTTATTATGAAACTCAATCTAAGTGGTGCCATGTGCCATACGTCATTCCATGTGAGAGATTTCTGCATTGTAGCATCCCAGGTCGTCCATTACCCCTACTAAGATTGTTGGATAGCTTTCACATACATGTTTCATTCCTCTTCACTCCTAACTTCCTGAATCACAAGATCCCTTTGGACTTCACCTGTTGCTTTTGACCACCACAGCACATTGATATTTCCCAATCCTTACCTTCCTGTCTGGGTAACCCCCAATATCTCTTTATATTAAAGTGGAAGATGGTTGATATTTTACAAATTAATCTGTGTTTTTCATTGTTTCTTTTAATTTATAGATTGATATTCTCTGTAATGATGCCATCCTAGGAAAAGATCATACGCTGAAATTTATTTCAGTCACAAGTTGGCAAGCCAAAGTAAGTTGACATGTTTCCTGTAATTTTACCTGATTAACAATTGAGGACGTTCTGCTTAAATGTTTTATAAATTTCTCCCATGTTAGTGACCACGATATTTGGTTCATGATTGTAAGGCCATGAGTTTAATTCCTAGCAGTGCATTGTGACCTTGAGAAAGACACTTTATTTATCATTGCTCCAGTTCATTCACCTGGCAAAAATGACTTGTACCTGTAGTATACAAAACCAGCCTTGTCACACTCCATGTTATGCTGAATTTCTCTGAGAATTACGTTAAAGGTGCACATGTCTATGGAATGCTCAACACTTGCATATTAATTTCACAAGCAGGCTGTTCTTTTGATTGATCGACTGGATCCTTTAAAACTGACAGAGAGCCAGGCTATCACATGTCCATGTTCTATGCTGGCATGGATTGAATAGTTTGACTGGATCTGATGCGTTCAGGGACTGTATCATGCTTTGGTGTCTATTTGGCATGATTTTTGCAGCTAGTTACCCTTCCTGATGCCAACCACTTTACAGTGTATACTGAGTGCTTTTTTTTTTGTGCCACCAGCATCAGTGTTGTTGCTCTGTAGCCTGCAAGACTATGAGCATAAAATGGAGTTTGGAGAACTTTATGCTAGGGGAGTAAAGAGTAGAAATGGGTAAAGTATAAGAGAAAAGGGTTGGAGCCTAGCAGGTTTCTTGTTACATGACTACTCCTATTTTAGAAGAAAGGGTTGGGGTGGAAGTGAGGATGGAACTGGAAATTGGTGATAAGTTGTCAGAGCGGACCTTCAAGGAATGAGTGGGGAAGAGGTGCCAGGAGTAAGTAGGAGGGTAGGGGATGTTTTGTGTGTGGCAGGGAGCAGAATAGAGATGATGATAGAGGGGGGGGGGTGATGGAAGAGAAATGATTATTCAAAATATTTAAATCCTTATTAATATTCATATATTTGACTATTGTGTACTCCCCTGTTTTAATTACATAATAATGCTTGTTTTTCTTTTTCTTTCTTTTCCTTTCAGGACACACCATTAATGTTACATTATCGACAGAGGGTTGACTTGTGAAGGGTTGTACCCTCTTCTGCTCTTTTCTTTCTACATACATGCAGAGACTAATAGACATATAAAATTCACATGTGCACACAATGCGTGCACTATATACATACATACATACATGTGCGTGTGTCTGTGTACACACGCACACACACATATATACACATATATATATATATTTATGTGTATATATATTTATGTACATATATATATATATATATATATATATATATTTATATATATATTTATGTATATATATATATATATATATATATATATATATATATATATAGATATATATATTTATGTGCATATATGTATCTGTGTATATCTACATATGGATCTGTTATCATTTCTGCTGTCGCCATTGGTATACATAGAACAAATCAACAAAGTGTTGTACATTTCTGCTTGATGAGGATGTTTACTGACATCTGTCGATGACTGAAATGGAGAAAGATAACGTCCTGTGTATTTCTTGTACATATCCCTTGGATAGCTATGACGTCTGTGTTACCGGAGCAGTTCTTCGACTCTTGTTCTGTCTCCTTTCTGTTGCTTCAACCATGCTAATATTTCCTTACTACCATCAACACAACAGACTGCACTACTTGGATGGTGGAATAACATGAAGTAGTTAACCTCGCCAACAAAATAGTGTGGCAATTGGCAAAATTGTCTCCCTCCCCCTCCCTCCCCCTCTCTCTCTTTCTCTCTCTCTCTTTCTCTCTCTCTCTTTCTCTCTCTCTCTTTCTCTCTCTCTCTTTCTCTCTCTCTCTCTCTCTCTCTCTCTCTCTCTCTTTTTTTTTTCCCACCTCTTCTAATTTCCCCACCCGTAAAATCTATGTATGTGATAACAGTGGTCAGAATATGGTTACAGTGTCGTTGTTGTTGTTGTTGTTGTTGTTGCTACCTCTCATTCTTCAATTTCTTCAATGATCTACAACTCTTGGTCAACTATTCCACCTCTCTCAACAACAACAAAAAGAAAAAAAAAACCTTTCATTTTGAAAAGCATAGTAAAGAATCTGTGTAGCTGACTTACATGTTTATGAGTGTCTGTGTATATATATATATATATATATATATATATATATGTGTGTGCACATGATTGTATGTGTGAATATTTGCATGTATATGTATGAAACGCACTTGGTCATACATGTGTGTGTGTGTGTGTATAAATATATGTATATGTGTGTATGTGTATATTTATATATGTATGTATATGTGTAATACACACACATACATGCATATATATGTGTGTGTGTGTGTGTGTGTGTGTAACATGCATGTACATGCATAAATGTTTAGTTATATGTATTTAGGTTACCTTACAGTCTTTTTGGACTGTCTAAAAACCTTATTCGATTTTAACTTCTTTTTCATAAGCCGTTTGACTTCTAGAGCTTCATGTTGAATTGTGTTGTTTTGAGATAGCTTCTCCTGAAAAATAAGAATGATGTGACCAAACATTGGATGGTGCAGGTGGCAGGGGATGGTGGAGGTCACTGTCATTTGTGGAAGTCTAACTTTGTCTAGTTTAAAGAGTTTCAAAAGCAGGGAAGTAAATTGGTTGGTTCAAACCTTCAAATTTAACCAATTGGCTAGCAGAAACTTTTTTTTTAATAATTTTTTTTTTTATAGCGTTTTAGTTTTTTTTCCCCTTTGTCCCTTATGCTTGGTCTTCCTTGCTCAGTATCTTCTAAATCGACTCCTCTTCAATTTTCACTATGTGTTTGTCTCTGTCTTCCTTTCTCTGGTTATCCTCTTGTTTGATGCATCCAGCTCTTCTTGTTTTGTCTCTCTGTTACTCAGTTCCCTTCCAACTTCTCTTGGATGCTGATCATTTGAATGTGCCAACTTTGTGTATGTTATATCCGTGATGAAGCATATGTTCTTCACAACCAGGTGTGACACAATATACCAGTGAAAACAATAGTGATTACAACAAGAAAGGTTGATCTAAGCTTTTCTGGATTGGAACAATGAAAGCAACAACAAGGAAAACAGTTATGCCACACACACACACACACCAAAAAAAATGGTTAATGGAATCACGATAATGATTATAACTGCCAGAATTTTAACTGTTATGTATCAAAAATAAGATTTATCAAAGCTAATGTGTGTGTGTGTGCATGCATGCGCATGTGTGTGTGTGCGTGCATTGTGTGTGTGTGTATATATATATATATATATATATATATATATATATATATTATGTATGTATATATGTTAGTGTACCTGTATATATTACACAGCTTATATTGAGATATATAGTATATATGCACACTCACACACATAAGCATACATGCAGAGTGAGGTAAGAGCATTTATGACAAAATCTTTTTCTTTTAGGATTCTGTCTGTTTGTATATTCTTAGTATGTATGGAACTGCAATTGATTTTAAAGCCTCCACATAAAAGGTGTTATATATTTTCCCCCTGTGAAACAGCATGTATGTACACATATGTCCCTCGTCTGTTGTTTTGTACGCTACAAATTAAATCAGCTTTACAATTGCATGGCTTTAGTGTTAAAGCAAAAAGTCATTCAGTTTAGACTATAAAGCAACAGTGTATGTAGTGGAAGGGTCTCACAAAAGAAGATATTGCAAGGAAAGGAAAATATTACTTGATAACCAAAAACTTTTTAGAAGTTACAAGCATTAATTGTTATTTCTGTTCATGCTATCAACTTAGAGAGCAAAAGTTAGTGGTCACAGTTTTTCCTCTGGAATTATTGCACTGTTCTTTACAGTTGAAGATGTAGCACATGTATTGCAGAGAACAGTCCCCATGTTCTTATCATGTTTAATGTTATGCTAGTAAACTTCCAAAATGACTGGATGTATGTTTGTATGTACTTATGTATACATGTTATCTTTCTTTGTTAACTGCTTGAATTTTTTCTATAATGAAGGATCTGGTTTCAAACAGAATCAAAGATCTATCATGGGAATTTAGATAACAGTAATTGTTTTGAGCTACTTGTGGAACTTAAGAAAAGTTTTGCTTATTTTTACTGAAATGCCTACAGATTGTATTAGTAAAGTGTTTATTAGCTGGTCACTTCCATTGCCTGGAAATCTCAACTTTTTTGAGCATTTAGGCATTTACCAACATGCAGCTTTTTCCCTACTAACTATTTATTAGAAATAAAAAACGAATTTTTCAGACAGATATGTAGGTTTTGATATTGTGTGTGTGTTTGTGCATGTGCGTGCGTGTAGATAGAGGTATGGTCAATTAGTTAAAAATTTTACTTTGCAGTAATGAGGTTTCAGATTTGATCCTGCTGTTTGACATCTTGGGTGAGCCTTGGATCAATCTAAACCTTTGTGAATGAAATTTAGTGTATGGAAACTATGGAAGCCCGTCAGATGGTTTATACTGTACATGTAATTGAACGTGCCATCCTTAATCCATACTATCATAATGATTCTGCTTGAAGATTATGTTAAGGATATTAGTTTCTGTGGAATCTGAATCACAATGGTACATTGAACTGGTAGTTCAGTTGATTGAATGACTAGAATACTCATTGTTGGAACCAGTAGAGTATTTGTTATGTATGCAGTTGTACTTACCTTACCGGATTATTCAACACTGCAATCTGCATACAAGTTAATAATGTAATTTTGAAAACAGTATTTGGCGTTTATGGCTACATGTATGTGCACATATACACCTACAATTATTAATTAAACCATTCATACATATGAAATGTGTTTCTAATATAGTAATCTAGCAATTTCGAATTCTTACCATTTTATTGCTGCTGATTTAGTCATCTTCAAAAGTGGTTTTCTGTTGATAATGGTTTTAAAACTCCAGAAAAGTAAGATACAAACCAGATTAGTTGCATTAGCATTCTTTCAAGCAAAAGAGTTTAATACTTTGTTAATTCTCATAGATGTTGCTCACTAAACTATTTTTGAATCCCACCTCTTGCTAGTTTTATTAAATCTCATCTCATTATCAAGTAAATATTTTAAAGCTGTTTTGTGAAAACAAAGTGTTGGAACATTCTTTCAGAAATTATACCCTGCTATTGTTTTTTTCTTTCTTTCACCTCACCCATTAAGAAAAGAACAAAAAAAAGAAAGCTTAAGAAACTTATTCTCTAAAATGAACGACATCCTTGCTTAGAATTCATCTGATGTAATAGAAATTTATAAAAAAGAAATCAACATGGAAAATAAGTTCAATATTTTATAAACCAGTTGACAGGAAGTAAAAAGTGCAACATTTTTATATAAAAACTTTTATTATTAAAAGAGATTTCAAAACTAAAATGCGAGAATAAGAAACAATAGAACTGTCCAGTGATTGTTACGTTTTGTTTCTGCAGATTAAGATATTTACCTATTGTTTTTGGTGTTTGTGTTAAAGCTAGAGTAGAATTTCTTGTTTAAACTCCAAACATTCTTTATGTAAAACTGTTATTGATGGATATCTGGACGCTTGGAACCAATGAATATTGAAGTGTTCTTCAAAAGTATTTTAACTAGGCATTTGCTTCCCCTCTCTCGCAAAAAAAAAAACAAAAAAACAAAACAAAAAAAAACAAAACCCCAAAAATAAAACAAAAAATAAAAACATACCTGCATATCTGCACATTTTCATTTCCCATTGTGTAATGTGTGTGTGTGTGTGTGTGTGTGTGTGCATGTGTGCAGGCATGTGCACGTGTGTAACCAATGATTCCATATTGCAGGTTTGGGGATTTCCTATGCTGTGTGTGTGTGTATACAAATATATGTGTGATCTAACCATTTTATGTTCTTCAGCTTCATGTTTCATGTTTCTTCCCAATGAATGAGGGAGGCAGCTCAGAAACTCACTATCCCATTTCTCTCTTTTAAAAGAAATACTTCTACATACTCTAGACTGGAATAAATCAGTAGTTTATTTAGTAAAAGTTGCTATGTTTAAAAATTAAACATAGTTTGAAATTTAACCATGCTTCTAATCTTCCGGATTCTATAAATCTTAGATTTAACATTTCTTATTTCTTTACTGCCCACAAGGGGATAAACATAGAGGGGACAAACAAGGGATTAAGTCAATTACATCAACCCCAGTGTGTAACTGATATTTAGTTTATCGAGCCCGAAAGGACGAAAGGCAAAGTCGACCTCGGGGGAATTTGAACTCAGAATGTAGTAGCAGATGAAATACCGCTAAGCATTTCGCCCGGCGTGCTAACGTTTCTGCCAGCTCGACGCCTTTCTAGCATTTCGCCCGGCGTGCTAACGTTTGTTTGCAAATTCATTGTATTAGATTTAACATTTCTATTTATGAAATATCACAAGGTTTTCATCTTTAACCCTTTTGTTATCGAATTTCTATTGAAACACTGCCTTCATTTCAAGTAATTTTGAACATTATAATGAATTTAGTAAACTAGCTTTGTCATTTTTAAGTTGGTGTTACGAGCACAAATTAAAATAAGATTTTGATTGAAGTTTTCAGTTGAGATCATTTTGAAGCTGGGAGTTTGTATCATAGAACCAAGGGCAGTCTTGGGTGGCTTGGTATCAAAAGGGAGTAAAGTTTCTTTAATCCTTACTTTAATTCTCTCTCTTTGGGGCTTAATTCTAAGAGAACACTAACTAGAAACTTTGAAAATATATTACAAGCTAAGTTTATGGTCAATTAAGATGCATATTGTTATTCACAGTTAATCTTGTATAACTACATATTTTGTAAAAATATATTGCTAGAAAAATTACATGACTTAGATCTGTCCTCAGTCTGAGTAACTTTTGATAGATGTGCTTTGTATTTCTTGGAAAAATAGCTGTTCCCTTTAGCAAAAATGTTTTCTGATCCTTTTGATTTTCCTGGTCTTCTCTTGTTTCCCTGATGTTATTCATAAATCCCCTGAAATCCTTTTGCTGAAGTCAGTTTTGTGGAAATATGTGACTCAAGGACTGCATGCAAAGATATTTTAAAAGTCTTCCATGTTGTTAGATATTGATATAGCACTTTTATTTCACATGTTATAATATAAATAGTCTTTGTTGTTTAGCCCTAGGTCAGCCCTGATTAAGTAGACTTATGATCAAAAGTGTTTCAGCCATAACCATTCCTTTTATTCAAGCATTGTACATCCATCCAATGCTGCATCATTCGGTGTAGTCATAGCTGTCAGCTTATTTAAGATGATGGTGTGGGATTTAAGGGAATTTGGCTGCTATTTCTAGCAGGTCAAGCAACCATGTAGTGGCACCTTTGATGAATGCATTGTAGTTGAGTAGTTAAAGTCTTATGATATTGTGTTTGCGAGATTAGAACTTCAAACTTTGCTATGATTGAGTTGTTATAATGCTATAATTCAGTATAGCATCTTGTATTGTATCTGTTTTACCAAAATATTTTAGAATTGCCATCAAGGAAGTCCTCCAGTTTCCAGTAGTTTCTTATACAGGAAATGACAGACACAAAAACAAGAGATTCACTCATTCTGTTGAATAGTTTGTATGAGAACAAACTGAAGGGGTTGCTGGTTTTCAACTCCTTTTTTTCTGTAGGGAGTGATATTAAGTTGACACTAAGAAATAGTGTTTGTCAATCCCATTGTTAGACTGGTTTGATCTTCTTGATTTGGACTAATATTGTTTTTGCTATTTATTGCCGATACGAAAAATAATTCTGAAAAATGAGACAATTTCTTGTCTGCTGCTGTTATTTCTCTTTTCTAAGCATTAAATGTCTGTGAGATGCTTTCTCAGGACAGATACCACAGTATTACAACATTCTTACAATACATCCACAATAAATAGGATATAGAGACTTAAATTTAGAGAGCTTATTCTCTTTTTTCAACTTTTAAACAGTTGTTATGCTTTTCTGCCACATCATATAATATCAAATAAATACAGAGCAAGTCTCTCTTTCTCTTCTCTAATTTATGCACTCTTAGGCTAGCACTATTATGAAGAAAATTTGTTTGCAGATTCATTGTATTTAATTCAGTAATCTGTTTAATACAAAAGAACATTTTAAACATATACTCCTGAATAGTCTGTGAGGTTTCTTAAACATGGATTTACCCAAAATGACATTGTGAATGGTATTAAACCTTAATGTTGCATTGTTCATTTTCCTTTTTTTTTTTTTTTTTGTCACTCCATCTTCCACCATTAACCATTGTGACATCTGTATTCCTGGCCATTCCCCAAACCCATAATCCTTTAATAGTAGAGACACTACCGAATTTTTCTCTATCAGAATCACCTTGGAAACAATATATTTTACTTTGTTCTTTCAGATTTGAAAATTGACACTGTATGTACATTGTTTAGTTTTATTTCCGCTTATATCTGACACTTCTCTCCATGAGAGGGGAAATCAGCTTCACTATACTTAAAAACTTTAAAAAAAAAACAACAAAAAACAAACAAGCAAAAAAAAAACAAACAAACCCCCCCCTGCTCCTTCTTGTATTTTTCTGTTATATATATATATATATATATATATATATATATCATATCATATTGTGTATTTGTTGGTGTTTTGTGATGGAAAATAGTTTGGCTATTATCTCTCTCTCTTTCTCTTTCCCTCCCCCCTCTTTCTAACTCACTAACTTTCATTATACAAAGATTGTTACAGATTCTCCTTGTTGTTGCTTACAAAAATTGGTTTTTAAATTGAGTGAACAACCAGTTACTTAAGCAAGTGCAACACTATTTTTGTTGGAGATAAAACGAGGTGAGGTCATTATTACAACCTGCATCAAATGAGATGAAGTCATTATTACAACCTGCATCATATTAAATCAGTTTTATTTATTTTTTTCTTTAATCAGAGGTGAAAATTTACCACACGGGTTGGACAAAGGTAAAGAATTAAGAAATTAGAGCCTGATCTCAGTTGGCCTTCTCCCCATACCTTTACCTCCATATACACTCTCACACGCTTATACACATTCATAGTTATAAACACTCACTTATTATTACACACACACACACATGTTCACACATGCATACATCTACATGCAAACATTTACACTGCCTTTTAAAATCCATCTGTAAAATACACATAGACCCATACAGATACCTATAATAATAGTAATAATAATAATAATAATAATAATAATAATAATAATAATAATAATATGTCCTTTAAATTTATATGCATGGGAACATATATATTCATACGACCACCTATTTCCCAGCCCCTCCCCCCAACTCAATCACAAACAGTTATACAGTCACCTTAAATTTACACTTACTGATACAGAAACACAATCCTGTACAAAAGAGACTTCTATATGCTGAGATATAAAGCAGGACTCAGTTAGCCTTACCTTACTGAGGCACTCAGTCTATTGACTATTACACAGCTAACAGTCACACGGTGCTGCTGTAGCTGATAATTCTCAAAATATTTATAATAAAAGAAAGATTTCAATTTTTTTGACTTGTTGTTTTTAATTTAATTTAGTTCAATTTTTGTTTAGATATATTTCTCTACAATGTCTTGACAGAAGTAAATTTAATTCAATGTTTTATATTTTTGTGTATATCTTTATATATGTATTGCTATGTTTAGTTCACCCTACAGGAAAAAGATGAACCACATGGTTCCGGGTTCATTCCCACTGCATGGCACCTTGGGTAAGTGTCTTCTCCTATAGCCTTGGGCTGACCTTGTGATCTGGTAGGTGGAAATTGAAAGAAGCCTGTCGTATGTATGTATATATATATATATATATATATATATATATATATATATATATATATGTATATGTATAATTTGTGTTTGTGTTTGTCCCCCCACCATCGCTTGACAACCAATGTTGGTATGTTTATGGCCCCCATAACTTAGCAGTTCAGCAAAAAGACAGTGATAGAATAAGTATTAGGCTTACAAGGAATAAATCCTGGGGTTGATTTCTTCGACTAAAGGCAGTGCTCCAGCATGGCTGCAGTCAAATGGCTGAAACATAAAAAAAGGTTTGTTACGGCTGCTGATTGAAATCATCATCATCATCATTATTTAATGTCCACTTTTCTGTGTTTGTCTGGGATGGACAAAATTTGCTGAGGTAGGTTTTTATGGCCAGATGCCCTTCCTTTTGTCAACCACCACCTGTTCCCAAGAAAGGTAATATTTCTCCATGACCAGACTTGTCTTTCCATGGAAGGCCAGAAATGAACACTATCACTTATATGATGGTATGGTGATGCTCATTTACAATCACTATGTAAAGTCAAAACAAGGCTACACACAAACACCCATATATATACGTATCATTTTTTAAGGTTTTTTTCTATGGATTTTTTTAATAAAAATTCTATCCAGCACTGATTTGTTATGATGTTTTGTACCCAAATACATCTAATATAAAAAATGCGATTGAAGATGGAAAAATAGGTAGTGGGTGTATATGCATATTTCAGGAGTTTTTGATCCTTCTTCAGGACCACATCCAACCCATTAACCATTCATAAACTCATTACTTGAATAGCTACTAAACATAGCAATGTAAAACTATCGGATATATCAATTTTACATATTAAACACATTCCTGACAGCTTATACTTACATATCAATTACTTGTAGGGACACCATATTTCGTAATGCAACCCTAATATATGCCAAAGAATATTAAACGCTTTATAATATATACATGTATGTGTGTCTGTATATACGTGTTGAGCTTCTTCTGGTTTGTGCCTACCAAATTCATCCATGAAACTTTGGTTGGCCCAAGTCTATATATAGTAGAAGATACTTGTCCAAGGTACCACTGTGTGGCCCCTTCAGTATAAGGGATGAAAGACAAAGTTAACTCCACTGACTGTTGAACTCAGAACATTTGTCTTGCTGCAAAAATAAATGAGATTATAGCCATTTTGCTCTTTGCTCCTGCTATCCTAACAATATGTCTCAAATGTGTCATCAATTTTCAATGGCATCAACACTTTTGGTTTTTCTTATTCAACAATTTTTTTTTGCTTAATTCTTCTGCAGGAGATAATTGAAGAAGGTCCAAGTGATTATGAGGAAAAAGTATTTGAAATAACCTACCCCTAATTATCTTTTTTGTCTTTTACCTTTTACTCGTTTCTGTCATCAGACTGCGGCCATGCTGGGGCACTATCTCGAAGAATTTTAGTCAAAATCGTTGACCTCTGTACTTATTATTTTTTTGTAAAGTCTGGTACTTATTCTATTGGTTGTCAAGCCCTGATGGAGGAGAAAGTCATGCACAAAGACCTACATACATATATATATATTCTGGGATTCTCTCAGTTTTCATCTACTAAATCCATTTACAAGGCTTTGGTCAGCCCAAGGATATAGTAGAAGACACTTGTCCAAGATGCAACGCAGTGGGACTGAACCTGGAACCATGTAGTTAGGAACCAAACTTCTTACCACACAACCATACCTAATTACTTGAAAATTTTATTTCAATCCAGATTTCAGAATTATTTTTTTTTTTTAGTATTTTTACTCACTCCAAACCAATTTGCCTATTTTATCATGTACAGCTTACCAGAACACTGATATCACTCTTAGGTTGGATTGAAAATTTGATCACTCAAGTGAAATAGTGATTAAGCTTCTATCTGATCCAAGAGTTTCATTATAATGATCAACCATTTATATAACTCTTGTGATACTAGCCTGCTTGAGACCACTCTAAATAACTAAATAAAAATTTCATATGAATTTATATCCCAAACTCTAGCTTAATAATGATAATTTTACAAGAGTTTGGTTTCAATGGTTGCTGTGTGTAAAGTGGGACTTCGAACTGGTTGATCACTCTCACTATTCTCCAGATTTGGCTTCATCTGGTTATCACCTGTTCCTCTGATATGAAAAAGCATTTGGCTGGGAATCAGAATCACAGTGATGACATCATATCTACTGTTGATGACTTTTTTTCAACAACAGGATGAAAGCTTTTTCGATGGGATTCAAGCATTGCAGCACCAAGAAGTGTGTGGAGTGCAAGAGGAACTATGTTTAAAAATAAAATCTCATTTGGTCACATTCCATGAGTGTATCTTGGTGACTTTTCAACCAGTCCTCGTATATTGCAGTGTTTTCTTTTATCTTCCATGTTTTAGTTGTTTTAGTCATTCGACTGTGGCCATGCTAGGGCACTGCCTTGAGGAATTTTAGTCAAATGGATCAACCCCAGTACTTATTTTTTTTCTCTTTAAACCTGGTACATATTCTATCAGTCTCTTTAGCTGAACCACTAGGTTACATGGACATAAAGATCTCACAGAATTTCCAACCATAAATTTTTAGTTGTTTGAACTGCTCATTGAATTAGTGGTTGAGTATTCCATAGACATGTATTTCCTTCATGTATACTCAGCATGAGATAATGTTGAGTTTGTGAATTATATGTACAATTCATTTGATCTGTTTGCACACAGTTCCTGTTTACTCTATTTCACTTACAGGTTTTGCATTGTCTTTGGACTAATAAGTAAAAAGCAATTCTCAAAATGGCATGCCACAGGATCAAACCTAGGTTGTGATTACACTGTGAACTTCTTAATCTTTTGTTCACTACACTGCGCTGATCTTGGAGTACATTTGGTCTATTAATAGGGTCCCTCTTTCTTTTAAGATGACAGTATGATTTGAGAGGATTTGGGTGATATTTCCAGCAGACTGAGCAGTCATGTAGAGTCTCATCTTGGGATTTTGTTAAATTTCTTCCAAACACTCGAAGTTTTAAAATTCTTACCAGAACATTTTCAAAAAATGTGCTTCTAATGTATCCCTTTAATTACACCACAATGTCTAAAAGGAAAAAAAAAAAAAAAAAAAAGAAACTAAAACAAAATACATTGTACCAGATCTAAATTTAAGTCAATCTCTCCAGATGTAACCTTTTATCGAACTCATGTCTCTTAAAATAACATTGGGTCCTACAGACTGATATTAAATGTTCTTTCTCATTTCCTATGATAAAACTGGAAATGAGGTTTAAAAGAAAAATGCTTGGCAGTGGTGGTGGAGGAGAAAGAATTGGTAACCAATGGCTACGTGGTAATAAGCTTGCTTCCCAACCATTTGCGTGGCACCTTGGGCAAGTGTCTTCTACTATGGCCTTGGGCCGACCAAAAAACCTTGTAAGTAGATTTGGTTGACAGAAACTGAAAGAACCACGTTGTATAAATGTGTGTGGGTGTGTATCTGTGTTTGTCCCTCCCTCCCTCCACCGCTTGATAACCTGTGTTGGTGTGTTTACACCCCCGTAATTTAGTGGTTTGGTGAAAGACACCGATAGAATAAGTACCAGGCTTTAAAAATAAGTACCAGAGTCGATTCATTCGCCTAAAATTCCTTAAGGCGGTGCCTCAACATTGCCGCAACCTACTGATAAGAGATAAAAGAATGATGTTATTGTTTGAAGTGTAATGTTGATGATGATGATGATGGTATTCTTTCTCCACCTTCAAAGCTTGTAAAACAATTTTACTATAAGAAAAGAAAGTGAGGCCCAGTGAGCGTTTGAAGGGTCGATAAAAGGTTACGTCCGTGGAGACTGACTTTAATTTGTATGTTATTAATACTTCACAAATGGAAATTACTTGGGCCTGTCTCAAACAAGGAAATAGGCAATGTTGTGACACAACGTGTCCTTTTTATTTTTGTAGACTTTATGGCATCTGTTTAAAGAAGATTTGGCTGTTATTTCTAGCAGGTCGAGAAGGTTGCGTGTGTGCTGTTCCCATGGGGACGAATGTCACGGCTTCCGGTATATATTCGGCAATCGAAGCTTCGATTTGTTAAAATGATCTAATTTTAAATGCTGTTTTACTATTAATTTCTCGGAAAAAATAAACGCGATTTTCGTCATCGTCAAGCGCAAGTACGTTACTACTACATTTTTTGAAAATAATCTGGTAAAAATTTGAAAATCTTCAAGTAGTTGGCAGAAGTCTTAATAAGATCCCATCTAGATATTTAATTATATTTGTCAGTTGTTTATATGTTTCTTATTATATTTCGTTACTGTAACAATAGTATTAAGAATTATTAAAAGACATTGTCAGAGTTCAAGTTTTACGGAAGTGAACTTCTACCCAGAGTTCCATCAAGAACAAACTTCCTGTTTGAAACATAAACACTTGGATTCCTCGAAACCATGCGAATATTTGTGCTTTAATTTTTAAAAATTTCTATTAATTCAGTCTTTTTCACATTTTATGGACACTTAAGAAATACAGATCATCAATTTATATTTATAATATTTTCTGTATCAGTTGAAAAACAGCTTCAATATAGTATGGCTGATTCATATTCATTTGTGAAAGGTGGACGGTTAAAAGTGAAGGGTCAAAAGAAACACAAAAAACATAAAAAAAGAACACATGATGCTATTTCTGGTCCCGAAGAAAGTAAGCTTGTAGATACTGATCACAGTGGATGGTGGAGTGTATCGTCTATTGATGATTTAACCGGACCCATTGCTGTCGAAATGAAGCCGTTACATTATATTAATAGCTTGGACAACGGGCTTTTTGAACTGGGACCCGAACACGCTGAACAGGAACCACCCGACCCCACGGAGATTATTACAGCTATTAAAGTGAATGAAACGAAAATCGCGCTTAAATCCGGGTATGGAAAATATATAAGCGTGGAAAAGTCTGGTGAAGTGGTGGGTCGGTCAGATGCTATTGGTGAACGAGAACAATGGGAACCAGTTTTTCAAGACGGGAAAACTGCAATATGTGGGCCTAATGGTTGTTTTCTCTCCTCCGATGAGGATGGTAACATTACTTGTATTAAATCAAAAGCTGGCCCAAACGAAATGGTTTGCCTGAAATCTTGCACTGATAATACTCCAGACCCCAAAGCTGATATACCCATTGAAGAACGTGCTTCTGTTAGACAAGCCGAAATCAACTACGTGAAGAAGTTTCAAAGTTTCCAAGACCGAAGACTACGAGTGAATAAAGATGATGTTAAAGTACTAAAGAAAGCTAAAAAAGAGGGAACTTTGCATGGAAATCTATTGGACCGACGCGAAAAAATGAAATCAGATCGGTATTGTAAATAAATAGTTTTGTCATTTTTATTTGATTAAAAAAAAAAAAAAAACCCCAGAAAACTCATTAAACAAAATTTGTTGTCACAATAGAAACTTTGTCTTTTTTATTTCTTATATTACATGTGTATTTGAAACGATGTAATATTGATTGATATCAGGCTGGTATCATGCATACAGTTTAAAAGCTATAAACTTAGGGCGATCTTTCGGCGCTTTCTCTATCTCTTTCGCGTCCTTTCCCACTTCCCTAACACAACATTTTTTACGGAGACTGCCGAATTGATGTAAATAAAGAGATGACAGAAAAAGGATTAGTATCGAAAGATCGCCAAACTTAGTATTGGATTATATATATACACACACACACACACACGTAGAAATTCAAATATTAATATTACATATCTTCATCTACTCATTGTTGCTTTAGCAGAGTTCACTTTGTTGCAGGCATTCGAATTGGACCTTGCTTTCTTCTCCACCCATGTTTTTCTTACAGAGTAAACATTCAAACTAAACATCAGCTGCATCAAAGTCATCAATCTGGGAGAGTCAAGCACTGTCCCTCTTCCTAACATATAAAAGTGACAATCAATGTTTGTATGCATTTTATGTGTGTGTGTCTGTGTATAAGTAAAATGTGTGTATGTATGTGTATTTTATTTGAGAGGAATAGCAGAGCAGTGATCTGCAAACTGCAGACTAGAGAATGCTTTATTATGAATATGGCATATGATAGAAAGCTGAGAGTGAACAATAAATCCTGAACCAGTAACAAAAAGAAATTGTTGGGTGGTTGTAGTGTCACTGATTTATTTAGGAAGGTGGTTGTGTAGAAGGAAAAATATGCTATGATGTGAGTCAAATTTAGCTATTCTGTTAGCATCAGTGCTATTTGGCATTGCAGGAGTAAATGATACAGTCAGAAGGTGCTGAAATTGTAATATCAAAGTCAACATCTGATGAAAGGGATATTCCATAGTGCAGGCTGTGCCTAAAATGAAACACATTTGTAGTACATGGCTGTGTGGTTAAGAAGCGCATTTCCCAACCATGGGTTCAGTCTCATTGTGTGGTACTTTGGGTTAGTATCCTCTATTCCCTAGGCTGACCAAAGCTTTGTGAGTTGATCTGGTAGACAGAAACTGAACATTCATGTAACAAAAAAAAATTCTTCACCACCTGACCTCAAACCTCCGACTATTCCAAGTTATATTGAAATCATCCTAGACAGACCCTTTTACAAGAGAGTGGTCTATCCAGAATACATGATTTTACAGGAAAAATAACATCATCACCATCATCATCTCTTAATGTCTGCTGTCCATGTTGGCATGGGTGGACAGTTTGACTAGGGCTTGTAAGCTGAGGAGCTGCACTAGACTCCAAATATATCATTGTTATCTTCTCAACATCGAAAATCTTACATTTGAAAATAGATGCTTCACACAGAAAATGAACTTTGCATACATGTTTCAAACAATTGACATTTTTAAATTGATAGAAATGACATTACTAGAAATACAGGCTTTTAAAATTAAAACTAACATAAGAACACATATTCTTTCTGATAATGACACAAGGCCTGAAATTTTATAGAGAAGCGCTAGGTGATTAGGTCGTTCCCAGTGCTCTTATTTTAAGATGCAAAATGAACTTTGGCGACATTTGAACTCGGAATGTAAAGCCAGAAAAATGCTGCCAAGCATTTTATCCAGTATGCTAATGATTCAGCAGCTTACTGACTTTATTATATATTTTTAATTATTTGCAAAGAGAAAGGAGTAAGCAAGTTGTTTTGTTGCATAGGTTTACAATTGTTGAGCAAATGGATTTTATACGTAACTCTGAAGAGTGGACAATTGATTGTATGAGTATAATGAAACTTCAGAAATCAATAGTTGCATGTACTATATGATAATATAGCAACACTCTTGAGATCAAATCTAAGTTTATGTAATGAAATGATCTGCTCACTCTATTCACCTTGTGAATAATTATATAAGCTCTATGGATATTTATGGATTTTCAGAAATATGGTCTATAAAACAGTTGGTCTTTGATATAAGGTCATATCTGATAGCTTGTACTCATTGATCAGCTTAATGAAATTGATACATTTGTATATATGTGTGAGGGTGTCCATCACTGAGCAGGTAAAGCTCTCTGGTTAAGCACTTTGCTTCATAACCATAGTTTTGAGTTCAGTCCCGTTGCATGACACTTTGGGCTGATACTTTGTGAGTGGAATTGGGAGATGAAAAGTGTATGAAAGCCTATTGTATATGTAAATAAATGTATACATGTGTGTACATAGGAGTAATGTGGGTGAGTATTTAAGACATTTGCATTGCAATTATTGTGTCCTAGTTTTGATTCTGCTGCACAGTATCTTGGTTAAGTATAATTTTTTCATTACCCTCTGGTCAATTCATACCTTGTAAGTGAAATTGGATTGGAGTCTTGAATGGATTGTGTTTATAATTCAAAGGTCCAGCCTTGACATAACGTCACACTGATTCCATCAGAGTATTACATTGAATGTATATATCTGTGAAGCATTCTGCTACCTACAGAACTAATTCAATGTTTATCAGACAACTGAATAGTTATGGTCAGAAATTCTGACTGAGATCCATTTAAGTGTGTGTGTGTGTGCCTCCTGTGGCTTTACTTGTTACTGCCTTAGTGACAGTGATATAAGTTGAACTTACAACTGGTCCTTGTACTTTTCCAAAGACCTTTGGAATATGAAATCTTATACTTAAAAAGCAGGTAGGGGTTGCCAATAGAAAATGCATCTGATTGAATAATGCTGCCTCAAATATGTCTTAGTTCAACTCATGCTAGCACGAAAAAGCTTGTCAAACAAAAGAACAAATTAATACACCACTACCATTCTCACAGTTTCACCAAGTTACACTTTTCAACTGCAGCACAAGCACCTTCGGTGAAGTAGATTTGAATATGTGCAACTGGTTTTCAAATAACAAGAGGCTGCATATCTTCACCAAAACTTTGTGTCTTTATATTTGAAACAATCCACACCAGTACATGCTTACCTCATTAAACCAACTATTCAGCTCTTCCTTGTGCATTACCTTCTGCTCTACAACAACATGGCAAACAACTGCCTCTCCAACTTTGGACTACCTACCAGTTATAACAACACATTTCTTTATTAATGGAAAAAGTAAAATAAACACTTTTATTATTTATTATCCAGTCATGCTGCTTGCAATGATTCTCGTGACTGCCATCACCCAATTCTATTTGAATTGGAAAC
>NC_142945.1:27157554-27177554 GCF_046866305.1 Octopus bimaculoides | reverse complement strand
CATAGTTGGGTGTCTGAGTAACACCTTCCAGTTTTAGCAGAGCCTCACAACATGAAATGCAATTTATTTAGGAAAACACGACACGCATTTAGTCGTGACTGCTTTTGATCTTCTGTGAGCAAAGGAGGCACAAACTTTACTGCAACTCTTTTCATTCGCAATTCCTTGCTCAAAATTCGTTGGCAGGAGCTCCAGGATACACCAGTCATATCAACAAGTTCATCAATTGTCAGCGACGGTCCTCCAAGATCAGTTCATGAATTTTCGGGAGGTTTGCATTTTTTCGGGAGATCGACGGTCGCCCTGAACGAGGTTGGTCTTCAAGCATGACTTATTAGTTCGGTCGCTGTTTTCCCAGCAGAGAACAGAATTCCATGAAAGCGCGTTGTTCCTTCGTTACCAGTGAGAAAGCACTTATGCAAGGGATGAAATCCACGGTGTACTTCCACAAGTATGTCTATATTATAGACATGCATAGATATTATTCTGTGTGTACATATTTGTGATGTGTGTGTAAGTATGAGAATATGTATATATATATATATATATATATATATATATATATATATGCATATGAAGATTTATATGTATGTATGTGCATAGGTATATGTGCGTAGGTGTGTGTGTATGTGTGTGTGTGTATATATATATATATATATATATATATATATATATATATATATATATATATATATATACACGAGGAGGTACCCAAAAGAAACCGGAATTTTGCATTATTATTTTATTCACTTAATTTTACATGTTTACACTTTTATCGCTTTCAAAATATTTTTCATTTGAAGCAATGCATCAGTCCAGACGGGTTTTCCACTGTTCGAAGCAGTACTGGAACTCTTACGAAGTGATGCTTTCTAACACCTCCGCCGTTTTCTTCTTCACCTCTTCCACATCATCTAAACATTTCCCTTTTAAGTCCTTCCAGGGAGCAAGCTCGGGTGAATAGGGAAGGTGGGTAAGCGGGATCTCCTTCATTTTCTACAATGCTCTTCCATCTATCTGGTAGACTTGCACAGCCCCTCTTCCAAAATTCACTTGTCCATGACGGAAAATGTTCCACTAGTAATGTTCTGACTTCGTCTACAGAATTCGTATTTTTTCCATTCAAATGATTTTGAAGACTGCGGAATAAATGATAATTACATGGGGCAATGTCCGGCGAATATATTGGATGGGGCATCGTTTCCCATTCAAACTGCTCCAGCCTTTGGAATGTCATTCTCCCTGTATGTGGCTGAGTTGTATCCTAATGGAAGAACACCTTTTGTCTTGAAACCAAAGATGGTTGTTTTGCTTCTATCACTGACTTAACCTGCTCAAGCTGCTCGTAGTAGAACTCTTTTGTTATCGTTTGGTTTGGGTTTAAAAGTTCAAAGTGGACTAAACCTTTCATATCTAACCAAACAGATAGCATCTTACGTGGTTGAAGACCTTTAGTCTGGGGTACCAGTGCTTCTCCTTTCCCTACTCACTGTTTTCGGTGCTTGACATTTTTATACAGAACCCATTTTTCGTTACCACTCACTATTCGTCCCCACAAAAGTTTCATTCGTGAGACGTGACAGCAGAGAAGAGCACACATTCACTCTCTGTGCACGATTAGACTCGAAAAGTTTGTGAGGAACCCATTGACCCAATTTGTTGACTTTTCCGATGGAACGCATCTTCTCATGAATATCTTGCCTATCAGGCCTTCATGAACCAGCTAATACGCACAACGTTCAACACACGCCACTTACGCGCCTTTTCCCAGATACATAAATAACATCTTAACCCTCTATCTTCTTCTGAAGGGCTCAAAAAGATATTCAGTGGTGGAGTACAGACGTACGATTTACACTGTATTAGGTGTGTACGATTAGACTTTATCACGGTTTTGGTTGTGGTTGATTTTTCCCCCCTAAGAATTCAGAAACAACCTTTTGACGTTTTCCTCTTCCTTCAACTTTATTATTTACTTTTATTTTCACTTTTGCTATAATGTAGCCCCAACCGGAACTGAACTACAAAACAATGAGGAAATAACAATCAAAGAAGCAGACTTATGTTCCAAAACTTCCCACAGAAGTAATTAAAATCTAAAAAATATAAATACCTATCGGCCGCAGAAACCCGCGATATACTGAGGAATCCGCGATATAAATTTGTGTGTGTCTTTTTTATAAAAAAAAAGAAAGAAAAAACAACGGGGTTCTTTACATGTTCATGGGAGTCTAATCGAATTATTTGTTCCATAAGAGCTGTGTTGGGGTTAGTTTCTTTTGGGAACCGCGATATGGCAAAGGATTACTGTACATATGTTTATGTTGTGTGTGCGCCGATGTTCTTTTTACACACGTGTGTCTGTGTACACATGTATATATATTTATATATGTTGGTCTGTGCTTTTCAGGTGTATCCATGTATAAACGAGGTGCGATCAATAAGTATCTGGACTGTTGTCACAGTACGAAGCTATAGCAGGCAGAGTGAAGCCGCTTCTCAAAGATTGACCTAAAACTCTGCTGTTTATAGCATGTGTCTATAACTATCTACAGCACACACACACACACACACACGTCTGTATAAATTTATAAAAATCTATGTATATATATGTTTACCTACATTAGGTTCGTGTGTATTCTCATGCGATTGGCCTTTGATGAAGGAGGGAGTTCAACACAGCGGCCCTCTTTTGAGTTTCTTGTCGTCGTGATATAGGTTCGTTTGGAACCCTGGACAGAAGGTCAAGCTGTTTCTTGAAAACATCTATCTCTACTCTATAAAGATCTCTCAGATATTTTGGCAAGGCATTAAATAGCTGTGGGCCTTTGAATCCTAAGCTATTGCAGTACATGGTCCTCACTCTAGACAGGACAGCTGGGACCTTTGGAACAGTGCACTGATGTCTAGTTCGGGGTTAGTATAGCTCTAGATGCCAAAGTTTGGTGCCACTCACTCAAAGATCTTCCATATGTATATCACAGCATACCTCTCCAGAGGATAGAGCCGTATATATATATATATATATATATATATATATATATATATATATATATATGTGTGTGTGTCTGTGTTTGTCCCCCCACCGTCGCTTGACAACCGATGCTGGTGTGTTTACGTCCCCGTAACTTAGCGGTTCGGCAAAAGAGACCGATATAATAAGTACTAGGCTTACAAAGAATAAGTCCTGGGGGTCGATTTGCTCCACTAAAGGTGGTGCTCCAGCATGGCCGCAGTCAAATGACTGAAACAAGTAAAAGAGTAAAAGAGTATATATATATATATATATATATATATATATATATATATATATATATATATACTCTATCATTTTTATGATATTAGTTTTTAACTTTAGTTTTAAACCTCAAACTTAAATCTTTTGTTTGTTTGTGTAGAATCTATTTCTAGCACTAACTCGACTAAGTCAGCCCTGAGTCTCCCTTCCACTACCCACTACATCTGATGTCGATTATCATTTTTACGACTGCTTTGTTACCTTCACACGATCTCATTGCTACCAAGCATGTAGGTCTGGCATCTACTTTATTTATCCCTTATATATTTATCTGTACTCTCGCGTCTCCTTACCGCTCTGGACAGGAACACCCCTTGCTGTACTGATTAGTAAATATCTAATACAAAACTCTTATCTACCTATCTTCCACCAACCAGAGTGTACTATACTTACTCCTCTTCTCAGTATTTATCCAAGTTTAGAACTGCTAGCATACATTTTCCCTCACTAGAAAATACTATCTAACCATTCTATCTGACCATGGATTTACCTAAGGAATACCCAATCTAATCGGATTTATTTCTCTTCTCCCTCTCTGAACATTAGGAACCACAACAGCTATCATTGATGAGTAGCTTTATTCCACTGTTACATATGTTTAACCTATCTCTCTCTCCGGTGACGGTATACTCAGCATACGGAGTATTCGCGCGGCACGATGTTCCAATTGCTGGAATATCCCAGGAACAGCTGTCAGAAACTATACCTATCATTATATAGCTTAATTTAAATGTCCTTGTCAAGTCTTGCCAAATTGCCTCTCCTTTTTACTTTAACCTCTACACACACACACACACACACACACACACACACACACACACACACACACACACACACACACACACACACACACACACACACACACACACACACACACACACACACACACACACACACACACACACACACACACACACACACACACACGTATATATATATATACACGCGTTTTACTTATGTTTATTTTTACATTCACATTACGTGGTGGTGGAAAAATTGTTGATATTCACCGATTGCAAATTGGTGGGATTTGAGCACAGAGCACAGAATTTTGACAAATACTGCGAGGCTTGTATGTATGTATGTATGTATGTATGTATGTATGTGCGTGTATGTATGTGTGTGTGTATGCATGTACGTATGTATGCATGTGTATATGTATGCCTGTATGTATGTAGACATGTATGTATGTATATATGTATGTATTTATACATACAAACATACGTACACATTTACATACTCTAAAACACGAACTTGGTGCTTCTGAATATACATTTTAGTGGTTTCCTGTAAAATGTCAGCCTCTTATATCAGCATCCAACTATTAGCTGCCTTCCAGATGCCTTCCTATTATGCAGTTTGCCAATAGTTATGGTAAAAGTTTTCAGGTCAATTGCATATGTTTTATTGTTAATGTTGGTACAGTATTCTCTCCTTACTGCGTTTACCCACGATGCATTAAGATTGAAATCCCGCTTTTCGTTCCAATTAATTCAAGATCTTGAGAGGGGGGGATTTCTTAAAGCTGATATTTTCCTTCATCATCTCTCTGTATAATGTATGTGGTTTTGAATTAAACTTGTGATTCGTACAGGCTCGTTCAAAAATTTGCTTGCGGTAGCGAAGATTTTCAGATTGAGACACCATATTGGTTTGGCACAGTATGGACAAATATTATAGCGAAGAATGTAACCACCGAGTTGGCAGAAAACTGTAGGACCATTGCTTGCTTGAATATCATGTACAAACTGTACAGAAGCTTCTTCAATCATTTCCTCCAGAATCATTGTGAGTCCAGCAACGTGGTGACTAGTGAGCAGGCCGGTGTGATGAAGGGAATGTGGTTGTGTACTGAACAACTTTTGATAAACAAAACTATATTGTCTGAAGTAAAAAAAAACAAAAAAAAAAACAACAACATCGTAAGACCCTTACAACTGTATGGCTTGATTATAGGAAAGAATTTGACTATTCTCCACTCATGACTGCTGAAGTGTTTTCATTTTGCAAAAGTGCTTGTTATTTCAGTTGCAGCCATTGAGGCTCACAAAAACCTGTACAACAATTCTTACACTTAGAGCTGAGAGAAGAACGATTGTCTTCGAGGGAATATTCTAAGGAGTTATTCTTTCTGTAATTCTTTTCACTTTGGCATTAAATCTATTGTTCCTGCTACAAAAATGAAATGGCTACAAAAATGAAATGGCTACAAAAATGAAATGGGGTATGCAACTGCTAGAGAATGGAATTTGGCCAAAGGAAATGTTCATATTTGATTATTGAACGTGGAAAATCAGTCCTCCAAACCCACACCTTGTGTATCAATGGTCTTACTACCTCTCCTGTCCCACAAAAAGAATGCCACAAGGACCTAGGCGTTGATGGAAGCATATCATTCGGAGGTATTGGGAATAAAGACAATGTGAGCAAAGAATATTATGCCAGACTCAGAGAAATATGGCAGTCGGAACCACAAGACAATATCACACAATGCATTTGTAGTACTAGTGCTGATTCCAACACTGTAATCATCCCAAGAATATGGACTGTGATCTTAAGATTCATGTGATTTGTGGAAACGCGCGTAGCGATGCATTAAATGTTTATAGATTCTATCCAATATTATATGTGTGTGTGCGTGTGTATATGTGTGTGTGCGCGCGCAAGAGCGTGTATATGTGTGTGCATCTTTGTCCCATCAACACCACCGCTTGACAACCGGTGTTGCTGTGTTTACGTTCCTGTAATTTAGCACTTCGGCAAAAGATACCAATATAATAATTACCAGGCTTGCAAAAATAAGTACCGGGGTCGATTCTTTTGACTAAAGAGTTCTTCTACCTGAAACAGGTAGAAATAAAAATAAAAAAAAGTGTTAGTTTAGTGTAGTCTTCATCATTATAGCAGAAGTGAAAATAAAAGTGAAAATAAAGTTGAAAGAAGAGGAAAACGTCAAAAGGTTGTTTCTGAATTCTTAGGAAAAAAAAATCAACCACAACCAAAACCGTGATAAAGTCTAATCGTACACACCTAGTACAGTGTAAATCGTACGTCTGTACTCCTCCACCACTGAATATCTTTTTGAGCCCTTCAGAAGAAGATAGAGGGTTAAGATGTTATTTATGTATCTGGAATAAGGCGCTTAAGTGGTGCGTGTTGAACGTTCTGCGTATTAATTGGTTCATGAAGGCCTGATAGGCAAGATATTCATGAGAAGATGTGAAGTCAGCAAGTGTTGCCAAGAAAGCTAAATTAGTGCTGTAGGCAGGAGTTGGTGAATGTTGGTTACGGTCAGCAAAACAGTGTAGGTTAGCGATGCATTTAGCTGGGTGACAGCAAGGTTGCAGGTACCGATGTAGAGAGGAATATGTCGTTGAGATTGAATGGATATCTGTTATATTTGGTGATCTTAGGGTTGAGTCGATATAGTTGTAGAATAACTTCATCTGAACACCTGACTTGTCCTATGAAGGTTAAGAGTAAGGATTTCAGAACACGAAAAGTCACGGAAAATCATGATAAAATCACACGAGAATTTAAGTAAACAAAAACAAGATATCAAGGATAATGAGTATTACACATATCCAGGACATTATGATATAAAGAAACTTATCATTCAGCAACCCCAAACCCTTACAAATTCGACGTTGAAATATGTGTAAGAATATGTAATATACATGTAATAATCATGTAACTGTCCCTTTAGCATTAATATAAACGGACCGGTTTACAGCGGAAGTAGTGTAAGGTCAGTTGAGCCTTTTAATGAATGTTTTTTCTCGTCTTCACTCTATATTCCTCCCTCACATCTTCCATCTCATCACACCAAACACACAAACACACCAACCTGCCTCTTTCTGTGAGATTTAAGAACTATAATATAATCGCGGGGGAGGAACCATAGAAGTTTGTAGAAGGAATCCTTTATGCTCGAAACGATGGTTCAGCTTTTAGTAACTGGTTCTTGTTACGAGTTTTAATGATTTGGGAAGTCTGTTGATTGTTGGGAAGCTACATCGATTGCAGTTGTCAGTTCAAATGACTGGTTTCTAGATACAGGTTGAGGTGTCTATACACTGGTTTATTACAGGTATAGCGGGTTATGACAGAATTTTTTTCCTTTGCACAAGGGAAGTTAGATGAGGTCATTCGGTTGTAGGCTTCTTAAAGCGGTGAGTTGGGGGTATCGAAAGGTTAGGGGTTGCATTGGTATGCACCTACAAACTGTCAAATATGAACTGTTCAATTCTAGATAGTTTGCACTCGAGATTGTGGTTGCTGGGGGTTAGATAGAATGTTGGAGTGATAGGCAGGGAATTTCGGATGTGTGGTGACGTTGGTATTGGTGATGGTGGTATTGTGGTTAGAACTGTTGGGGTAGATATCCATTTGAGCTAAAATGTAGTCGGAAAAAAAAATGGTTTCAAAATAGAATGATGAACGAGAGGTCGAGACTGAGGTGCTTTGTGTGAGAGATCTAATGCTA
This sequence comes from Octopus bimaculoides, assembly GCF_046866305.1. Taxonomy (NCBI): domain Eukaryota; kingdom Metazoa; phylum Mollusca; class Cephalopoda; order Octopoda; family Octopodidae; genus Octopus; species Octopus bimaculoides. The sequence continues at coordinate 27,169,770 of NC_142945.1, read as the reverse complement.
GTGAACTATGAACAAGAATCTTTACTACTCCAGGCCTGACATTTTTGGAGAAGGGGCTAGTCGATTAGATCGACCCCAGTACTTAATTTATTGACTCCGAAAGAATGATAGGCAAAATCGACCTCAGTGGAATTTGAACTCAGAACGTAAAGACAGATAAAATATCGCTAAGCATTTCGTCCGGCGTGCTAACCATTCTGCCAGCCCGCCGCCTTGAACTGTGAACAAGAATGTTGACGTATGTGCTCGAGTTGTTATTTTGTCTATCAAATTTGATGTTGATACATGAAAGGAAATATAATGTACGCAGTAGAATTAAAAGAACTTCTGTTTAAGATATTTCTTCTCGAGCTCGACACAGTTGTGGTAGCATCGGTTAAACCCCGTGGTGGCTTTTCAGGGCAGAGTGTTCAGTGTTAAGGTCATTAGTAGAAGTCGTCGAGAGAGTTTTCGTACAAGTTGATGAGTTTGGTGGTAGAGATGTCAGGATTTAAATGTGGTGTATTTTCATTTAGAGATATTATGGCAATGTTGTTGGGGCAGCGTTTAAAGAAGTCAGTTTGGCAGTCAGCACTGGTGCATCACTCTGATAGCTGGAATAGTTCTTTAACAGTTGCAAATTTCTCCTGGCTCAAGATTAGTAATAAAAAAGTTTTAGAGATCGCTTAAAGCATTGTGAAATACGGAAAAAGGGTTTTAGAAAGCTTTTACTATGCAAATATATCAGTGAATATTGCAACAACAATAACAATAAAATTAAAGAGACTGCAATGTTACCATGGAAATATTGTTTCCTTATATTTCGAGTAAAATTCTCCTCATTTGAGTACGACTGCTAAAGAATGATCAAAAAGAATTCTTATTTCTTTATTGCCCACAAGGGGCTAAACATAAAGGGGACAAACAAGGACAGCCAAACGGATTAAGTCGATTATATCGACCCCAGTGCGTAACTGGTACTTATTTAATCGATCTCGAAAGGATGAAAGGCAAAGTCGACCTCGGCGGAATTTGAACTCAGAACGTAACGGCGGACGAAATACCGCTAAGCATTTCGCCTGGAGTGCTAACGTTTCTGCCAGCTCGTCGCCTGATCAAAAATTATTCTATCAGTTGAGATACCAGTTGAGTAAAAATCGAGACTAATCTAATGTTACATAAAGAATTATTTTATGAATTTTTATGCAACTCCTGTGCATGGGCTATGGGACACTTGCTTTTACAGTTTCACTTCTCCATCGGTTTGACTGAAAAATACGATTTTTAGCGCGTAAATAAATGTCAAGATGTTATAATACATAGACTCACATGAACCTTATTAGTATAATCTTAGTCCATCTAAGCGCGGTATCAAATCACTGAAAGTGGATAATGACTTGGCAGTCAGTGCTATATGAATTCAACAATCCGTTAGAAAGGATTTCAAATATATCACGTAAAGAAAATATAGAATAGGTACCAGTAGTTACCTTGCTGAACATCTAGATGTTTTGGTGGTGATCTGAAGTGGTGATGTTTTGGTGGTGAGCAGTTATTGTTGTGATCTGAAGGTACATCTTCACGAGTGTTTATAAATCGGCCGGAAACTGAAAAAGAAACAAAGCAGTCACTTTATTTATCGTTGAGAAATAATAACTTTGTTTAGAAAGGCAATGAAAAATATCTTCAGAGAGCTCCGCTGGGGGTAACACAAATTAGAACTTTAGGACACTTAAATAAATGCCAGGTGGTGTATAGCAGACTCACATCTACCTAAGTAGCAGTAGAATTTTACTTTATCCAAGCGAAATATTATATCACTGAGTTTGAACAACAACAACAACAACGACGACGACGACGCCGAAGACGACGATGACGATGACGATGACGATGATGATGATGATGATGATGGTGATGATGATGATGATGATGATGAAGATGATGATGATAAAAAATAATAATGAAAATTCTTTCTAGTTTTGGCACAGGGCCAGCAGTTTTAAGGGGAGCGAGCAATTCGATTGCATTGACCCTAGGATGAAAGGTAGAGATGACCTCGGTGGTATTTGAATTCAGAACGTAAAAAGCTGTGTGACATACTTAACGTAAGTCACTGTTAAGAAGTCAGAAGCTGCAGTAGTCGTCCAAACATACTCGAAGTATTTCAAACAGACAAAACCTTTTATGTAGAGCTGCATCTGTTGTATAATTTGAATTTCATTTAGCCGAACGGCCTCTTTGCAGGTTCACTCACTTGTTTATTCAATGTTTGGCACTATATTACAAACAACGTTTAAGTGAAGTTAACAATCTCTGTGTGTTTTTGAATGGTTAACGTATGTCTTTTCAAGCTACAATCGTTTTCGTTTCCACACACGGTCACAGATCAAATCATTTGCTTGGCAAGTGCACCTCCGAAATATCTTTGCTAATTTGTTCATTTGTGCATTATTTCATGCATTTTAGAAATAAAGTTAAGACAACATCCATTAACCTAAAAAATGGCACAGTATAACAGTAATCTTGTTCAGTTGTCAGGGTATACCCACTTCAACTACCCTTTTTTTGTGGCGCGGGCATAACAGTTTTGCGAACGGCAGTGACAGTAGAGCAGATACCGTGGACTATTTTAGACGTAGCAATCAAAATGAGAATTGGGGTATGTGGGTTAATGAATGTTGAAGGAAGGTGTGTGGAGGCTGTGGTGATGAGATGGAAAATGTGAAGGAAGGATATAGAGTGAGGACGAGAAAAGACATTCATTAAAAGGCTCAACTGACCTTACATGACTTCCGTTTTAAACCGGTCGGTTTATATTAATGCTAAAGGGACAGTTACATGATTGTTACATGTATATTTCATATTCTTACACATATTTCAGCTTCGAATTTGTAAGGTTTGGGGTTGCTGAACGATAATATCATATAATGTCCTGGATATGTGTAATACTCATTACCCTTGATGTCTTGTTTTTGTTTACTTAAATTCTCGTGTGATTTTATCATGATTTTCTGTGACTTTCCGTGTTTTAATCCAAAATGAAAACGAATACTATTTTTCTAAGTGATAGGCCTGAATAATTGCTGAGAAAGTTCCTTAAATGAAACCAATGGTAGCCTTAATACACAAATAAAAAATCTTTATTCACCAATGTGGTGTTGAGCATTCATTCTCGTTGTTCGATACACACACGCGCGTGCACGCACACGCACACGCACACGCACACGCACACACACACACACACACACACAGAGTCGATATGGAATTTTTTCTAGCGTATTTTCGACTTCCTTAAAAATGTGTCATCGTTATTCCAATACATCTGGACTTTGAAGAAGGAAATGCCAATACTATTTCTATAATCGAAGCGGCAATTTTCTTCCAACGATAATAAATAAAAGAACGTCCCTGAGCTACGTGATTTAGTATAATATTCTCGGGCAGCATTTCGATATGCTCAATAAAACAAAAAGACAAGAAAAAAACATCAAAAGAAGGCATCAATATGTCAGTATGAGAAGAAATACTATTTGAACAGTTCATTTCAACTACAAACATGGAGGATATTTTGACCAAATGCCCATTATACCAATGAGCGACGCCACCACTATTCTGGTCACCGAACTGGGACCACGAACCAAAAAATGAACCGTGATTTAGTAGCTTAACAGGCTTGAAATAGCAAACAAATGTCTCTAAAATCACACACTACCGCAATTGATAATATGAATTAGAATACATAGTGTTTGAAAAGACATGATGGTCACATCTGGAATTCCTTTGATCAACTTGAGGCTAACAACAACAACAAGAACATTTAACTGACGAGCCAACGAGAGAAGTTTTACGCGGTCGTTCGATCTGCTATTTCAATATAACAGGGCTGTGAAGGAGGAAATGTCAAACTACATTCTAACATTTTAATAAAAAATGTAGTTCTATCAATACAAACAAAAAGACAGGATGGTCACAGATGGAACGCCTTTGATCACATCCATACCTACTCAATCAGGGCTGAGTCTGGGTTAAACAGCAGGAGCAGCAACGACACCATCAACAAGATAACCACAGACTGGCCAAGAAACATGTATTGAAAATTCAAAGATTTAATTGACACAGAAAATTGTTTCAAGAACATAATGGAAGAGACTTTGTGTAATATTACAAGTTTTGTAAAAAAAACTCCTGTATATAAACACTCTACTGCATCTTAATATATGTAACGGATGAAACGGTTGATCGTTGGACAAAATACAATGCAATATTTAGTTATATTTCCTTATGTTCTGAGTTCAAATTTCGTCGGATATCTGTCTTTTGTTTTTCATCCCTCTGAGGTCTATAAAAAATAGTCCCGGTCCCGCTATGGGTTCTCAAATTGGTAAATATGAGGCTCTCTGCAAGTATTAGTGAATACTTTTTGGTAACTCTCTTTTTATTAATGCGAAGACTTAGTAGAGTTTGTATCCCTATAATACCTTCTTTCTTCGCCAAGGAGTTGCACAAACTGAAAAAGCTGGAAATCCTTTCAATCTTATTAAATATGGAATTTGTCCTCCTTTTCTGTCTTCACAGTCTCCTCTTCCTATCAGAAACACTGAACTATACCACTGTCTACAATTCTCTAGTGCCAATCCTAGAAATCATTATTCTTAATTATATATTTTTTCCTGCTGAAGGAGTTTGGTATTTGTTGCAGCAATAATCATTATTCGGTATTTCATATCCAATAAGTAACAAAGAACTATATTTGATTACTCAATGTACAAAATAGAAATTAAAAATATAATAAAACAAGATTTTTTTTGTAATTCAATGTCTTTTCCCTTAAGTATTTTTCTTTGTAGCTTGCATAGAAAGCAACTGCATAAAAGCTTGGTCGACATTCACAAATTTCGATTTTCTCGTTCCTCTGTAATACTTGAACGACTCTTTTGTTACTTATGGCTTTTACTCAACTTACCACTCATTTGGTCTTTTCATGAGAGAATTCTGAATAGAATAGATATAGGATTATCGAACCCCACTTTTTGGCAACTTTCCTCAGATCATCTTTCGATTACATTTTTCAAAGTTAATATTTATATCTCTAGCTGAAATATCAAGATAAATAGATATCGTTTAGAGATAGTGACTTGAAATATGTGTTTAGTTAGACGATAGAAGATTTATCCTCGATATTTCTTGTCAGGAGATTACTGTATTATTGACATGATATCATTCATTCCACTTAAGAGTAAAACGTCTTCATAGTAATAACGAAACATTCCACTCACCATTACAATCTCAACTGTTAAAACTCTGTTTATATAAATCTTATTTACGGCGAAATCTCATTAAAAATAAATCAAGGGTTTTATTAGTGAGTGACATCAAGGTGTCAGGTGAGGGCTAAAACTGGCGTCTTATTTAGGCCCGAGGCCAATTTTTGAAATGAAGGGAGTTCAGTTGACATTTTTTATAGTTCTGTCAGAGGAGGATGGATAGAAGCTTTGACTGTTGTAGGGCGTTCGAGATTAGTGAAGGAAAAAATCATAACACATGTAAAAAACTGCAAATATACTCAGACTGGAAATCTGCCTGAAATTTAGGAACAGTGTGGAGTCCACTTATTTGATGGTGATGCTAATGGCGATTGTGTGAAACTGGGTGATAGATTATATCTATTACCCAAGAACAAGTCACTGCATTTCTGACTGTTTGGTGGAAACATGGTCTATGTTCAGCAGAAATAAAGAGATATTGATTGATGTCGGTATTTTACAGTTATATATTTTTATCGAACCCGGACGAATGAAAAGCCAAGTCAAGCACGGTGGGATTTGAACGCAGAGAAGTCAGAAGAACTAAGATGGAGAGTTCGAAATGTATTGGAAAAGGCCAGTCCTTCAAAATCGAACACCTGCAAAGAAGTAAGAAGAGTGACCAGGACTTTAAAGGACAAATTCATCATACTCACCCACCGACAAGAGAAATGTTGCTTTGTTTATGGATATTATAGAACAATAATCTTGAATAGTTTTGACTTCGTGACGCACTGGAGATCAATCAACAAATTACTATCGTAGTTTCTTTGAACGCATAAACACTTCACCTAAAAACCATTGTTTACTTTATTGTAATACTTGGGAATGACCATATTTTGGCAATTAAATACTGACACTATATATTTTGCTTTCACTTCAGATTTATCATTATTATTATTATTTTAGTTTCTTTGTCAAAGCTCTTTCGTCCCACATACTGTGACCTCTTCAAAGAAGTCTCCTTTTGTTCTACTTATTTCAGTTTGTTTTTCAGAAAGAAACTGGAATAAGCAGAAGAATAGAAAACACGTGGGATAAAGAATCACTTACGGAAGGTCACATAAAAGAAAATTGGATGACAGTAATTTTCATAAAAAAAAAAAATAAGAACGTCCAGAAAGCTTTAATGAGAGGAGAAACACCTAACTCAGTACTGACTGAACATAGCCAGTACGAGAAAGAAAAATCACATACTATTTTTAATATTTTCATTTCTGAAGTTCACTTATATCGAGCGACGCCTGTCCTTTGTCGCTTGTTCCCCATCCCAGACATGACATGGTCTCCCCTTTTTCCTGTTGTGGTGACCTCTGGTATACAGGTCGTTGCTTTGTGGGATATCCTTTCCTTTATTAAAAGCACAAAATTTAATAAATTGTTTTCCCCTTCTTTTCACAGTATCGCGTCAAATTCCCATCCCAGCTCCTTCCATAACTTTTTAATTTGTAATACAATCTCTTCAAAGGACCCTGTTACACATTGATCGTTCATTATCGACAGCATGCAAAGCCTTTGAAAGACAGCAAGTTTGCTGCGAATGCTTGCTGTACTTTTCCATGTTTCACTGGAATAGATAGCTGTTGTTACCACTGTGCACACGTAGAGGCGTAATTTCTCCTCCATGTAAATACAGACTTTGGACTATACAATGCACAACCACTGGGAAACCATGGTAGCCTCCACCAAACCTCCTTTAAATGACTTGTTTATCACCATGACTAGTAATATTGATTTCAAATTATGGTACAAGGCCAGTAAGTCCAAGGCCAGTAAGTCCAAGGAAGAGATTAAGTCGATTACATCGACACCAATGTTCAACTGGTACTTATTTTATCGGCCCCGAAAGGATGAAAGGCAAAGTCGATCTTGGCGGAATTTGAACTCAAAACGTAAGGATGGACGAAATGCCACTGAATATTTTGCCCGGCGTGCTAACGATTCTGCCAGCTCACCGCCTTACCGCAACTAGAAGTAATGCTTCCAAGTTATGGAAATTTGTCAATAGATATGGTGATAATTAATGGATATAATTTTAGTTTTCTCTCTACTGGTACCAGTCTAACTTATTCTGCATCTGTACTTAAAGTAGACGATAATTTCTGTACATACCCTACTTCATGCCATAGAAGCGTAATGCCATCGACGAAATCCACGTCGCCCAGCTTTCTTCATTATATTCAGTACACTGGCTTGATCAGTTTTCCACGTGATGAAGCTAACATAAATTAGAAGTAAAACGGGGAACGAATACGAACCCTAACGAACATCTGTTACAATAATTATTAACAACAGACGCAATATTAATACCAAGAGGCAATCTACATATCCAACTTAACGTGGATGTATTGTTAGAGCACCGAATATTGCGTTATTTACCCCATGACAGGTACTCTCAAAGTAAATAATGCAGTATTCGTTGCTATAACAATACATACACGTTGAGTTGGATGTACAGATTGCCATCAGTTACAATGTCAAACACATATCTATTCTCATCTTATGTGTTCTTACTCAAAAGGAAACCTATTGATACAGGGATTGGAAGATGTAGATTAAACTGTTTTTTTTAGAATGCAATAAAGTCGTACAATCTTCTGTATTGACTCCGGGTGAATACTTCAAAGACCTTCTATGCTACGGAATATAATTACCATAACTGATAGGTAATTACTTCAGAAACCTAGGAAAAAAATGAAAGAAGCAATACACGATCACTGGCCGTTAACCAAATGAGTGAACTCATTTGCAGTTATCAGTTCAATATGGCTGACTTTACTGAAGAATAAGCTGAAAAAGAAAAATCTAAAATATTCAGTGTTGTTACTCATAGTTTATAGTTCGAATCCAGGGGGTTCTTTTCTGTGTGACTGACACTTTTCAATTTCTTCAATTTTGTTGAAGAAATCAATTGGAATTTTGATCCAATCGATTTCAAATGTGGTGTATTGATGTAGTTATGTATGCTAATTATTGACATGAAATTCACTTTCGTCATAAATCAATAAATAAACAGTTAATAACTTTTAAAGTTTAAAAATTTTGGGTAATTTTAGCCAATCGAAAGTCCCAGACATATAGTAACAAGCCAAGAGTTGGAACTCTTGTATGCGAAAAATCACGTTTGTTTACAAACTGATACTTTACGCTGTGTTTTCCTGATTGCACCCACCTGTCACTATTTTTTGATATTTTATGTTGCATTTTCGATACCTATGCTTAAAACTAGAAAATATGTGTTGCTTACTCGTTTTTTCACTTATTAAATGCTTAAAACACATGCTACTATCGGAATGTTGACGTTATTGTTTTGTTGTCTTACGATTGCAGTTACGCACAAAATGACAGCTTCCAAAGCCTGTTTTCTGACAAGGTAAAAATGATCAAACTTTAAACTTCTGTAAGTTATATAAAAAAAATTCTTCTGGAACAAGTGTAGTAGACCCTGAGATTCAGCGTGAAAAATTACATTAATACACCAGATTTGAAAATTTTCACTTAATCTAAAAATTTCAAAAAGTGCAGCCAAACAGGAGAGATCCGAATCTGGTCTTGAACCGCGATAATATTCAAGAATAAAACACATTTTATCCCCATTTACCGCAATCTATCTATCTATCTATCTATCTATCTATCTATCTATCTATCTATCATCAGAGAAAACAAATTATTGATATTTTGAGTCCTTCATTTCGAACGTTTCAATGATTTTATTGAAAAATTATATGTTTTTCAATAAAATTTATTCCAGAAAACAATATATAATTTACTTTTAAAGGCTTCTTAGTGGAAGGTGTGTTAAGTACTATGTAGGAGGAGTAAGTTGTAGCGGAAACTATAAAAACTAGGTTGGTAAGATAAATTTTAAGTTTTTATTCATTAATTAGTTGATAAAAGGCAAAAAGTGAAAGAGAAGAGTAGAAAGGTCAGGGGAAGAAAGTATAGGGGCAGAAGAAAATAAAAGGAAAAGATTGGATTTGAAATAAAGGCGGAGTAGAAGGTGGAGAGGAAAGGTGGTATGAATTGGCGAGGGTGTGGAAAAAAATAAAATGGCAAGAAGAGGATGGAAGACAAAAGCGAAGAAGGCGGGGGCAGAGAAGAAGAAAGGAACCGATACGTATATGTGATTATGCGTTTATGCGTCTATGCGCACGTGTGTGTGTGAGTGTGAGTGCATGTGTGTGTGTGTGTGTGTGTGTGTGTGTGTGTATGTGTGTGTGTTTATGTATGTGTGTATGTGTATGTTTATATATATATATATATATATATTTGGTTAGCAAGCAAGCTACTTACACAGCCATATATATATATATATATGTATATATATATATATATATATATATATATATATATATATATATATATATATATATATATATATATATATATATATATTTATATATATAGGAGTGGGTATATAACTGTGTGGTAAGTAGCTTGCTTACTAACCACATGGTTCCGCGTTCAGTCCCACTGCATGGCACCTTGGGTAAGTGTCTTCTACTTTAGCCTCGGGCCGACTAAAGCCTTGTGAGTGGATTTGGTAGACGAAAACTGTATGTGTGTGTATGTGGATTTGTCCCTGCCCCAACATCACTTGACAATCGATGCTGTTGTGTTTGCTTCCCCGTAACCTAGCGGTTCGGCAAAAGACACCGATAGAATAAGTACTAGGCTTACAAAGAATAAGTCCTGGGGTCGACTTGTTCGACTAAAGGTGGTGCTCCAGCATGGCCGCAGTCAAATGACTGAAAAGAATAAAAGAAATATATATATATATATATATATATATATATATATATATATATATATATATATAAATTTGACTATGCTAGCAAACTGTGCAAGCATGAACGAGTAACATTCCACACCGACACTGCTGGAATACAGTATTGATGAAGGAAATTGAGTATCAATCATGATCCAGAAACGCGTCTACTGTTAACATTCGGAATGGTTAGTTTTTCATTGTTTTTTTCTTCTTGTTTTTGCCTTTGTGAGTTACAAGTGATGCTATCTGTGGGATTCTCAGCTTTTTTAGCTGCTATTTCTGAACTTCGGTATATGGTGAAGCAAATATTTGCTGATCCCTTAATTATATATATATATATATATATATATATATATATATATATATATATATATATATATATATATATATATATATATATATATATATATATATATATATACTAGCAGAGCAACCCGGCGTTACCCGGGAATGAAATTGTTGGTTATATACTGGAAGGAAAAAAAGCAAAATATGCTGTATAGAAATTTGAGGACATTCTGTAGATGGACTCTCAGATGAATGATGACTGGGCACCTCTCATGAATTGGAAAATTGAAGATGCGCCAAAAAGCCTCATTTGTACTTGGAAACTTTTACGAAAATTAAAATGTGGATTAAATGAAAAAAATGATTTACGTGAATATCCTCACAAGAGTAATTGAAATAAATTGCGATTGTGGAACCCGTCACGCACTCACGAAAGCACACACGCACGCGCACGCACACACAGAGTATCACACATCAGATGAAATGGAAGTGTGTGTGTGTGTGACAGAGAGAGAGAGAGGTATGTTGTCATGTATACGTACATGCATAAATATGCATACATCTTTGTGTGCGTGTGTGTGTGCGTGTGTATGAGAGAAAGAGAGAGTAAATCTATACTATATATAAAACAGAGATGTGTGTGTAATCGATTTCACCAAATGCTTCCATACTTGTGATGCGTGAATAATTTGACCTCGGATAAATGTTAGGCTCTTCATTTGATTTTTTTAATTAAAAATAAATAATATTGCTTTATATTTAAGATTCACTTTAAAAAGGTTCCTCAATGTCAACTTCCGGTATTGACGTAACAACGGCAAAAAGCTTCACTCTCTATTTTGTGTGTGAGTGTGTATGAGAGCGAGAGAGAGAGAGTGAATACTACATACACACCGCTCTCTCACTCTGTCTCACACACATACACACGCACACACACACACCCCTTGACTCACTCACACTCTGTCTCTTACAAACACACACATACATAAATGTATACAAACATATTTACAAAGACACACGTGTGTATGTGCGCACGTGCGTGTTTGTAAGAGACAGAGTGCGAGTGAGTCAAGGGCTGTGTTGTCATATGCATACATCCATAGATGTATGTATATTTATGCATGTACGTATACATGACAACAAACCTCTCTCTCCCACTCACACTCTGTCTCTTATAAACACACACATACATAAATGTATACAAACATATTTATAAAGACACACGGCGTGCCAAAAAAAAAAAAAATAATAGAAAATTTATTTACGGAAATTAACGAAGTATGCGAGTTCGGAACGAAATCAAACCTGGAGTGTGTGAATGAGAGAGAGAGAGAGAGAGAGAGAGAGAGAGAGAGAGAGAGAGAGAGAGAGAGAGAGAGAGAGAACATTGCAAAGAATATATGAGATGAACATGGAACGCCCAAAAATCGTATAAATAAAAGCACGTTAAAAACTATCTTGTACGGAATATTGAAATTTATGAACTTCGTAAATATGTGTTTCAGTAATTGATCGTAGTTTACAGAAAGCGAACATTAAAAGTAGAGTGAGAGACGTCGCCGTTTTTGTCATGTCCGTACCGGAAGTTGACATTGAGAAACCTTTTTAAAGAAGTGAATCTTAAATATAAAGCAATATTATTTATTTTTAATTAGAGATAAAAAAAATCAAATGAAGAGCCTAAGATTTATCCGAGGTCAAATTATTTATGTATCACAAGTATGGAAGTAAATAGTGAAGCCGTTTTCACGTGAAAAGCGATTACAAACACACCTCTGTTTTATATATAGTATATATATATATATATATATATATATATATATATATATATATATATGTAGTTAAAATTTATAGAAAAACAAAAGAATGTATATA
>NC_142945.1:27152554-27155054 GCF_046866305.1 Octopus bimaculoides | reverse complement strand
GCACACACGCTCATACACACACGGACAATTGAATGAATATATGCTTCACATATACCCCCCCCCCCCACACACAACACACTCATACATGCACACTCACAGCACACATACATGTCCACACACACGTACATACACGCACGCACACGCACGCGCACACGCACGCGCACACGCACGCGCACACGCACGCGCACACGCACGCGCACACACGCACACACGTACATACACTCACACACGCATGCATACACACAACTACACGTGTGGACAAAATGAAAAACAGAACATAAACAGAGCACAGAAAACACACAGGCCACACACACACACACACACACACATACACACACACACACATACACACACAAATATATATATATATATATTTATATATATATATATATATTTATATATATATATATATCGACCTTACTTTTAGGTTACTTTAAACAGAACTCTTGATTCAATTACACTGTATAAACTCTGTATTTGGAATGACTAATTTCAAAGACCGTTGGATTTTACTCACAAGGTATTGTAACCTTATATGCATACCATTCTACCTAAACAATGGATTTACAAATACAATATCCCTGAATATCTCACATCTATTTTCGTTCCTCCAATTCACTCTCTATTTCCTATCTTATCTAAATTAACTATTACTTAACCATCCTCTCACACCGTCTCCGATGAAGGGATATAATAACTATCCTTGAAACAGCTGTAAGACCTTCTCTTTATAAATGTTCTAAAATATACACTGCCTTGGTTTTTTTTATCTCATTACGAAAAGTAAATCCTTATAAACATACGGTGATATATGACCTACGTTGGACCCCTTATTCGCATAATCACCGAACCTGGAGCTGAACTATGGTCTGTCCATAGCACTTGCTCAGCATTACCTGAAACCTCTGAGTCTAATTGACACCACTACCGCTCATAACCTATATATATATATATGTAGGTACAAATTTAATTTGTGGTCCGTGGGAAGAACCATTTTAACGATGCGTCCTGCCCTAACTCTTCGAAACGCCAGTGTTAGAATGGTGGCAGCTGATGAAGGAAATGTTCTCTATGTGGCCTATGTGTTTTCTGTACTCTGTTTATCATTTTGTCTACGTTTTGTTTGCAACGTCCTGTACCCAGATATGCATCTATATATACAGGTAGATGTAGGTATGTACATACATGTACGTATATATGCATATACTCATTTATTATTTGTATATATATATATATATATATATATATATATATATATGTAAACACACACACACTCATGTATATATATATATATATATATATATATATATATATATATATATATATATATATATATATATATATATATATATATATATATATATATATATATATATATATATATATATATATATATATATATTTACGCAGCGTACATTGGTTGCGATGTTTCATCGATACAAGTGGATTTGTTGAAGAGACGAGAATCTAATTCGGTTATATATTGAAAGTTGTGTTCCCTAAAACTCCAATCAGATTTTAAAAAGAATTAGTATTTCTTGTTCAAATCATAAATCTAGATAGTGAGTGGATAAACAAATTGCAGATTCTCTGTTTGTATGGCAGTCTCTCGAGAAATTTGGACGAGATATTGCCCCCACCCCCACACCTGCTTTGTAGCTGATCTCCATGAAAAGAGAAGCATTGCTTTCCACCCCCGTTTGCCTTACTGAGCATAGACAACGGTGATGTGGTAAAGAAGTTTTCTGTCGTAATCACATGGTTAAAGGTTCGATAGCAGCGCAGCGCTTTATTGGGGGAATGTGAATTCAACTCTAGTTTCGAGTTGAATGAAGTATTGTGACTAAAATTGAGTTGATAGGTTGTACTTGTTCGTGAACGGTGGACTTAACCCAGCTCTCTGTTTAACACTACTATTTAGGTTTTTGGGTGACTTTAGCGGGGTCCATTATGTTGCAGGCATTAAGTCTTGAAATATGTCTCCAGTTTTAGGATATGTTGTTTCCTACAATACTACTCTTAAGGATAATACAAACAGTTGTAGCTGTTGTCTTTCTTTTACAGACTTGTGTTGCTTTCATGTGTATAATAGATAAATGTTAAGAACAGACTTCTTATGTTTTTTGAAAGAAAAGATAATCACGCGAGAAGGTTTTTCTTGTAAGTCAAACAGCGCCAGACATTTGTGTGTTCATATGTGTGCGTCTGTATTTGTCAACCGTCGTCTCCTGTTTCTGAATAGCGAAGGTATAGGCTTCGAAGTGAGATCTGAGGTATCTATCAGAAATTCAGGAGGATCTGCTTGATCCTGTAAATGTCATAAGTATCCTGTAGCATGTGAAATTTGTAATCACGCATAACTTTCTGCTGATAGGGCAAGTATTTGTCCTCCAAGTTTTTGATTAAATAAGCTTTCCATAGTTTTTTTTTTTTAAATCAAGATGTTATTTTCCTTGGTTATACATTTCTTGTTACAAATTCTATCATGGGATGTATTTTC